>NC_086448.1:144975821-145275821 GCF_028390025.1 Pseudophryne corroboree | reverse complement strand
TGCTTTTTAGGTGGGACGTCATGATGTCATGTGTTCTGAGTGGCACCGGATGATACAGGGCCCTGCTCAGCACTGTTGAATCCTCAGAATCATTAGTAACAAGCACTACAATGTTATATGCATTATTGTAGAAAGGAGCTGTATTGTTAATTAGAAAATATTAGTCAGTGTAAGTATACAGGATTGTGCATTAAATATAAAATGTAATAGTAGACTAAATAATTAAAATGAATACAGGTACTCTGTAGTACTAATATTTGACCTAATGTTTCATTTGTAAGTATTGCCATAAAATATTGTTATTCCTTACTGACAGACCACAAGGTCACAAACTGGTGATACAACAAGCCTGTGGCTGAACACTTACAATGGGAGGGGATAAGCAGTTCTAAATCTGCAGACAGAGGCTGTATACTGCATGAGTTTTGCTATGCAGTAAGAAATGCCTTCGAGGGATGCACACACAACACGTCTGACGCCAGCTACTAATATTCTTGTCTGTATTTATCAATTCAAATGGCAGGACTCTGAAAATAGCTGCTGAAATTGCCATGGGCTCTTCCGCCATCCTGTATCACAGGTAGTTCATATGATTGAGATCCATTGCTGCCCTTATCATATAATCTGACTGTGCATAAGCAGGAACACCATGTTATTTATGTTCTCGAGTGACAGAGCTATTGCTTTGTTTTTTAACCATTTTTCAATCTTATCTGTTCTTCTCGTGGTCACTGGGTTTTCTGCATTCACGGGAAGAAGGAGTTGAACCAGAGTACAGTTGATGATGCTTATATGGATGAGTAGAGTAGAGTGTACTTCGTGAACTGTAATATATTATATAATGAATTGAAAAGCCTCCTAGCTTATCTTGCTGTCAGACAGAGCTTCCTTTCACCCCGGAAAGGAATATATCTAAAGTTTATATAAACAGCATTCAAAATAATAGGTCTACTAATGTGCTCAGACTTCCCGAAACATGTCTATCAGCATACTGACATGCGATGTGATGGACTTATACCGTATTAGTAGCTATGCAACACAAAACAGATTTGAATAAGACCCAATAGGTTCAACCACCAGACAATAAGCTGCCCACCGTCACAAAAAAGTAATCCAACTTTCCACAATGAAAACAAGATACAGAAAAAAATGACAGTGTTGGCATTAAATCAATGTTCCGTATATACATAACAGCCATGTCCAGTCAATTTGTCGCAGTTCATAGGAGATCTCCAACGAACATGTTAAAAAGAATAAAATATATAATAGTGTAATACAGTCTTTTAAATTCTTTTTCCTCAATAGTCGAGGTTTGGTGTAATAAAAGGTAGAGTATGGTGTTCTTTTTCCTCCACTCTTTCTCTCTATGGATATGTGCTTCCAATAGCAAGAACAGCTGCACCATGTGTCATCAACCAACGTATCAGATGCTTACTTTTGCTTACATGTAAAACAGCTTTCAAAGCACATAAAGGTTTCTTTGTCCCCTTTGGTCAGTCTTCAGTATTAGTAGTTGTATAGCAATCTAGAAATAAGATTAAGATAAAATATGCAAATGTGTATGCAAATTGCAAATGTGTATTGAGGTGATTATATTACCAATCTAAGGCAACCTAGATATGTAATAAAATGTGTGTTAAGAATTGTAACTAGCATGCGATAAATAAAGAACACAAGGGCCTGATTCAGCGGTGGATGCAGATGCTGTGTGCAAGCGTCTATGATCTGCTGCTGAGTCCGAAGACACAGCATTGGAACACTTGTGAGAACATTGGCCGTCTGAGTAACCTTCAGGTTTCTCAGAATGGCTGTCTCAGATCTGCAGCCAGAGCCGGCCCTAACCAATATGATGCCCTAGGCAAGATTTTGGCTGGTGCCCCCTAGCACCACCGCTGGTTCTGCCTCTGACCTTGCACCTCTTTCCCAGCACCATTACCTCTCACCCATAGCAGTCCTTGTACCCCCTATATTTTAAATAGGAACAGTTCGCACATTTGACGCACAGCCCAAAAAGGGGCATCTTCTTGCTGGGAAGGGACATGGCCACACAATAGTAACCCCAATTCCAATTACGCCACACAGTACTGCAACTTTATTCACATTTTATCTTGAGATAGTGTCCATAATTCATATTACATCCCACAGTAGTATCACTTTACCTTATAAACGTTACTCCTCACAGTAGAGCCCCTTATTCACATTACATCACACTGAATTGCTCCTTATTCACATTACACCACACCTTATTGCTCTTTATTCACATTAGACGACACAGTAGTGCCCTTTCTATTTGCAACGCCACATAGTAGAGCACCTTATACACATAATGACACACATTAGTAACGCATTTATACACAATTCCACACAGTAATGCCCCTTACACATTTGAGACACATTAATGTCCTTATAAACATAATGCACCTTACACATTATGACAACCTTTATTAATGCCCTTTTACACATAATGTCCCTTTCACATATGCCGCACATTATTAATGCCCTTATACACATAATGACACACATAGTGCCCCCTACACATTTGCTGCACATTATTAGTGCCCCTATACACATAATGACACACATACAGTAGTACCCTGTTACACATATGCCACACATTAATAATGCCCTTATACACATAATGACACACATAGTTGCCCTTTACACATATGTTGCACATTATTAAAGCATTTTTACATGACACACATAATGCTCCTTACACATATTCTGAACACTACTGCACAACCAACCCACTCACATGCACCCAGAACTCACACTGCCACTAACACTGTGACCTCTGCCTCTGCTTGGATACAGATGTGTCCTCACAAATCTTGCATCAATGCTAACGTCGGGCACTTTTTATTAATGAAAATGCATCTTATTTGCATTGCTATGTGGCTAGGATGCACAAGCAGCTTCTGCTGATTAAACTGATATGCAGCATGCCTATATACTGTGTGAGACTGTGGCTGTATCTGCATATGAAATGCTACATACAGAATATAGGCATGTCGCATATCATTTTAATCAGCAGAAGCTGATGATGCCCCTAGGCATATCAAATGCCCTAGGCAATTGCCTAGTATGCCTACACCTATGGCCGGCTCTGTCTGCAGCCAAGGTGAGTAAATCTGCAATGGAGATGCACTTGCCTCGACACTCCGAGAAAATGGTGGCGTCACGCCCCTGTTTTCAGGAACACTTCCTGGAGCTACCTTTAGTAGCCATTCAAACCCGTTTGTGTCAACTTGTGTGCATGTTATCAGGCCAAAATCTCCAGGGTATGTAAACTTTTGATCAGGGTCATTTGGGTAGTTTCTGTTGTCATTATGATTTAAAAAGAGTAAACACAGTTGTTTGACAATAAATGGCATCACCCAACCACTAACCATGAGTGAAAGAAAAGTTTGTGAGTTATCATTCATATTCTCTGATAAATGGCCACAAAATCACAAATTCTGCTAGGGTATGCAAACTTATGAGCACAACTGTATTTATATATATATATATATATATATATATATATATATATATAAAAATATTAAATAATGTCACATGTGTTTGGTATTTACAGAATTTAGTGTTAACATTGGCGCAACAAGTTTAATAAAGTGAGAGAGAGAGAGAAAGAGAGAGAGACTTCTTTACTGCTCGACAGGATACTGTTATCTGGTTCTTTTTTAATCAGAAGTCACCACTTCCTATATGTCATGCAATCTTCTGTAAGGATTCACCCACTAGTCATTGTGAGACATGATCACAAGAATCAGATAAAGTTAAAATTATCGTCTTCCACAACATCAAACACAAACCGGTTGTAAATCAGAAAAATGTTCAGGTAATAGGAGACACAGAGGCAACTCATTCTTTATGGGCTGAATTTAAAACAAACTTTTTTACAATGCAGAGAAATTACCTACAAAATACCTCACTGTGGGCTAAAATTGCCATGACTGATTGCTTATAACAATGTACTGTAAGGTATGTTTTGAAAAACACAATAATGCTGAATTGTGATTACTGCGAGCAAATGAGATTCTGTCTGCAGTTACCTCCTCCGCACATGTAAATATGTCAGTTTGACTTCTAGAAATAGCTTAACTACCGTATATGTTTTGTTATGAGAAATTCGAAGAGAACCAGGTCTACTGAAGATACTAAAGAATGCGTTGCCATTTTTTTTTCTGATTTGTTTCTTCGGCAATACAGGTTAAGGGGTATATGCAAATGTGGTCAATTTCCGGCTGGAATTCGACCGTTTTTAAATTCAGCTGGAGAGATAATGCCACAGCCGGGGGACACTTTTATATAGGTCCCTGCGGCCGTGGCATTAAATCCCCAACTAGTCACCCCTGGCCGGGGTACCCTGGAGGAGTGGGGACCCCTTAAATCAAGGGGTCCCCCCTCCAGCCACCCAAGGGCCAGGGGTGAAGCCCAAGGCTGTCCCCCCCATCCAAAAAATACCCAAATAAAAACAGTACACACACACGTGATAGTAAAACTTTATTACATACATGCACACCGACACAAATTATACTCACAAAAATCCAGTGTAGATCTGTCCTCTTCTTGTTTGTAATCCACGTACTTGGCAAAATAATAAAACGCAAACCCGATCCACGCACTGAAAGGGGTCCCATGTTTACACATGGGACCCCTTTCCCCCGAATGCCGGGACCCTCTGTGACTGCTGTCACAGAGGGTCCCTTCAGCCAATCAGGGAGCGCCACGTCGTGGCACTCTCCTGATTGGCTGTGCACGTCTGAACTGTCAGGTGGCGCACTCGAGATACAATGTAGCACATAGGCGCTCCATTGTATCCAATGGTGGGAACTTTGCGGCAGCGGTTGAGGTTACTCGTGGTCAACCGCTGACTGCAAAGTTCCCACCATTGAATATAATGGAGCGGCATAGTGCTATGCGCCGCCTGACAGATCAGACGCGCACAGCCAATCAGGTAGAGTGCCACGACGTGGCGCTCCCTGATTGGCTCAAGGGACCCTTTGTGACAGGAGTCACGGGGGGTCCTGGCATTCGGGCAAAGGGGTCCCATGTGTAAACCTGGGACCCCTTTCAGTGCATGGATCGTGTTTTGCGTTTTATTATTTTGCCAAGTACGTGGATTACAAACAAGAAGAGGACATATCTACACTGGATTTTTGTGAGTATAATTTTATTTACAGGTACCCCATGGATTCTACGTGGAGAAGGGGACCGAACCTCGTGTCAACATAGGTAAGTATGTGTGTGTCGGTGTGCATGTATGTAATAAAGTTTTACTATCACGGTGTGTGTGTACTGTTTTTATTTGGGTATTTTTTTGCAGTAGAACTACAGGTACCAGCGGGCCCGTTTTCCCCGCATGCTGGTACTTGTAGTTCTCCAAGTACCAGCTTGCGGGGGAGGCTTGCTGGGACTTGTAGTTCTGCTACAAAAAACAATATTCTTTATTTTGTCACTTGGCTATCAGCCTCCCATCCGCCGCCCTTGGATGGGGGGACAGCCTCGGGCTTCACCCCTGGCCCTTGGGTGGCTGGAGGGGGGGAGCCCTTGATTTAAAGGGTACACACTCCTCCAGGGTACCCTGGCTAGGGGTGACTAGTTCGGGATTTAATGCCATGGCTGCAGGGATCTATATAAAAGTGTCCCCCGGCTGTGGCATTATCTCTCCAGCTAGTGGAGCCCGGTGCTGGTGTGAAAAATACGGGGTACCCCTACGTCTTTTGTCCCCCATATTTTTTGCACCAGGACCGGACGCAGAGCCCGGTGCTGGTTGTTAAAATACGGGGGTTCCCCTGTCAATTCCCCCCCCGTATTTTTACAACCAGGACCGGCTCAAAGAGCCCGAGGCTGGTTATTAGAGATGAGCGGGTTCGGTTTCTCTGAAACCGAACCCGCACGAACTTCATGTTTTTTTCACGGGTCCGAGCAGACTCGGATCCTCCCGCCTTGCTCGGTTAACCCGAGCGCGCCCGAACGTCATCATGACGCTGTCGGATTCTCGCGAGACTCGGATTCTATATAAGGAGCCGCGCGTCGCCGCCATTTTCACACGTGCATTGAGATTGATAGGGAGAGGACGTGGCTGGCGTCCTCTCCATTAGAAATTAGATTAGAAGAGAGAGAGAGATTGTGCAGAGTCAGACAGAGTTTACCACAGTGACCAGTGCAGTTGTTGTTAGTTAACTTTTATTTATTTTAATATATATCCGTTCTCTGCTATATCCGTTCTCTGCCTGAAAAAAAACGATACACAGCAGCAGCCAGTCACACAGTGATACTCAGTCTGTGTGCACTCAGCTCAGCCCAGTGTGCTGCACATCAATGTATAAAAGGCAAAGCTTATAATAATTGTGGGGGAGACTGGGGAGCACTGCAGGTTGTTATAGCAGGAGCCCCCAGGAGTACATAATATTATATTAATTTAAAATTAAACAGTGCACACTTTTGCTGCAGGAGTGCCACTGCCACCAGTATAGTAGTATATTCATTGTTGTATGTATTGTATACTATCTCTTTATCAACCAGTCTATATTAGCAGCAGACACAGTACAGTGCGGTAGTTCACGGCTGTGGCTACCTCTGTGTCGGCAGTCGGAACTCGGCAGGCAGTCCGTCCATCCATAATTGTATTACAATATATACCACCTAACCGTGGTATTTTTTTTTCTTTCTTTATACCGTCATAGTGTCATACTAGTTGTTACGAGTATACTACTATCTCTTTATCAACCAGTGTACAGTGCGGTAGTTCACGGCTGTGGCTACCTCTGTGTCGGCAGTCGGCAGGCAGTCCGTCCATCCATAATTGTATTATTATTATAATATATACCACCTAACCGTGGTTTTTTTTCCATTCTTTATACCGTCGTCATAGTGTCATACTAGTTGTTACGAGTATACTACTATCTCTTTATCAACCAGTGTACAGTGCGGTAGTTCACGGCTGTGGCTACCTCTGTGTCGGCAGTCGGCAGGCAGTCCGTCCATCCATAATTGTATTATTATTATAATATATACCACCTAACCGTGGTTTTTTTTCCATTCTTTATACCGTCGTCATAGTGTCATACTAGTTGTTACGAGTATACTACTATCTCTTTATCAACCAGTGTACAGTGCGGTAGTTCACGGCTGTGGCTACCTCTGTGTCGGCAGTCGGCAGGCAGTCCGTCCATCCATAATTGTATTATTATTATAATATATACCACCTAACCGTGGTTTTTTTTCCATTCTTTATACCGTCGTCATAGTGTCATACTAGTTGTTACGAGTATACTACTATCTCTTTATCAACCAGTGTACAGTGCGGTAGTTCACGGCTGTGGCTACCTCTGTGTCGGCAGTCGGCAGGCAGTCCGTCCATCCATAATTGTATTATTATTATAATATATACCACCTAACCGTGGTTTCTTTTCCATTCTTTATACCGTCGTCATAGTGTCATACTAGTTGTTACGAGTATACTACTATCTCTTTATCAACCAGTGTACAGTGCGGTAGTTCACGGCTGTGGCTACCTCTGTGTCGGCAGTCGGCAGGCAGTCCGTCCATCCATAATTGTATTATTATTATAATATATACCACCTAACCGTGGTTTTTTTTCCATTCTTTATACCGTCGTCATAGTGTCATACTAGTTGTTACGAGTATACTACTATCTCTTTATCAACCAGTGTACAGTGCGGTAGTTCACGGCTGTGGCTACCTCTGTGTCGGCAGTCGGCAGGCAGTCCGTCCATCCATAATTGTATTATTATTATAATATATACCACCTAACCGTGGTTTTTTTTCCATTCTTTATACCGTCGTCATAGTGTCATACTAGTTGTTACGAGTATACTACTATCTCTTTATCAACCAGTGTACAGTGCGGTAGTTCACGGCTGTGGCTACCTCTGTGTCGGCAGTCGGCAGGCAGTCCGTCCATCCATAATTGTATTATTATTATAATATATACCACCTAACCGTGGTTTTTTTTCCATTCTTTATACCGTCGTCACAGTGTCATACTAGTTGTTACGAGTATACTACTATCTCTTTATCAACCAGTGTACAGTGCGGTAGTTCATGGCTGTGGCTACCTCTGTGTCGGCAGTCGGCAGGCAGTCCGTCCATCCATAATTGTATTATTATTATAATATATACCACCTAACCGTGGTTTTTTTTCCATTCTTTATACCGTCGTCATAGTGTCATACTAGTTGTTACGAGTATACTACTATCTCTTTATCAACCAGTGTACAGTGCGGTAGTTCACGGCTGTGGCTACCTCTGTGTCGGCAGTCGGCAGGCAGTCCGTCCATCCATAATTGTATTATTATTATAATATATACCACCTAACCGTGGTTTTTTTTCCATTCTTTATACCGTCGTCATAGTGTCATACTAGTTGTTACGAGTATACTACTATCTCTTTATCAACCAGTGTACAGTGCGGTAGTTCACGGCTGTGGCTACCTCTGTGTCGGCAGTCGGCAGGCAGTCCGTCCATCCATAATTGTATTATTATTATAATATATACCACCTAACCGTGGTTTTTTTTCCATTCTTTATACCGTCGTCATAGTGTCATACTAGTTGTTACGAGTATACTACTATCTCTTTATCAACCAGTGTACAGTGCGGTAGTTCACGGCTGTGGCTACCTCTGTGTCGGCAGTCGGCAGGCAGTCCGTCCATCCATAATTGTATTATTATTATAATATATACCACCTAACCGTGGTTTTTTTTCCATTCTTTATACCGTCGTCATAGTGTCATACTAGTTGTTACGAGTATACTACTATCTCTTTATCAACCAGTGTACAGTGCGGTAGTTCACGGCTGTGGCTACCTCTGTGTCGGCAGTCGGCAGGCAGTCCGTCCATCCATAATTGTATTATTATTATAATATATACCACCTAACCGTGGTTTTTTTTCCATTCTTTATACCGTCGTCATAGTGTCATACTAGTTGTTACGAGTATACTACTATCTCTTTATCAACCAGTGTACAGTGCGGTAGTTCACGGCTGTGGCTACCTCTGTGTCGGCAGTCGGCAGGCAGTCCGTCCATCCATAATTGTATTATTATTATAATATATACCACCTAACCGTGGTTTTTTTTTTCCTTCTTTATACCGTCGTCATAGTGTCATACTAGTTGTTACGAGTATACTACTATCTCTTTATCAACCAGTGTACAGTGCGGTAGTTCACGGCTGTGGCTACCTCTGTGTCGGCAGTCGGCAGGCAGTCCGTCCATCCATAATTGTATTATTATTATAATATATACCACCTAACCGTGGTTTTTTTTCCATTCTTTATACCGTCGTCATAGTGTCATACTAGTTGTTACGAGTATACTACTATCTCTTTATCAACCAGTGTACAGTGCGGTAGTTCACGGCTGTGGCTACCTCTGTGTCGGCAGTCGGCAGGCAGTCCGTCCATCCATAATTGTATTATTATTATAATATATACCACCTAACCGTGGTTTTTTTTCCATTCTTTATACCGTCGTCATAGTGTCATACTAGTTGTTACGAGTATACTACTATCTCTTTATCAACCAGTGTACAGTGCGGTAGTTCACGGCTGTGGCTACCTCTGTGTCGGCAGTCGGCAGGCAGTCCGTCCATCCATAATTGTATTATTATTATAATATATACCACCTAACCGTGGTTTTTTTATACCACCTAACCGTGGCAGTCCGTCCATAATTGTATACTAGTAAACTATCCAATCCATCCATCTCCATTGTTTACCTGAGGTGCCTTTTAGTTCTGCCTATAAAATATGGAGAACAAAAAAGTTGAGGTTCCAAAATTAGGGAAAGATCAAGATCCACTTCCACCTCGTGCTGAAGCTGCTGCCACTAGTCATGGCCGAGACGATGAAATGCCAGCAACGTCGTCTGCCAAGGCCGATGCCCAATGTCATAGTACAGAGCATGTCAAATCCAAAACACCAAATATCAGAAAAAAAAGGACTCCAAAACCTAAAATAAAATTGTCGGAGGAGAAGCGTAAACTTGCCAATATGCCATTTACCACACGGAGTGGCAAGGAACGGCTGAGGCCCTGGCCTATGTTCATGGCTAGTGGTTCAGCTTCACATGAGGATGGAAGCACTCAGCCTCTCGCTAGAAAACTGAAAAGACTCAAGCTGGCAAAAGCACCGCAAAGAACTGTGCGTTCTTTGAAATCCCAAATCCACAAGGAGAGTCCAATTGTGTCGTTTGCGATGCCTGACCTTCCCAACACTAGACGTGAAGAGCATGCGCCTTCCACTATTTGCACGCCCCCTGCAAGTGCTGGAAGGAGCACCCGCAGTCCAGTTCCTGATAGTCAGATTGAAGATGTCAGTGTTGAAGTACACCAGGATGAGGAGGATATGGGTGTTGCTGGCGCTGGGGAGGAAATTGACCAGGAGGATTCTGATGGTGAGGTGGTTTGTTTAAGTCAGGCACCCGGGGAGACACCTGTTGTCCGTGGGAGGAATATGGCCGTTGACATGCCAGGTGAAAATACCAAAAAAATCAGCTCTTCGGTGTGGAGGTATTTCACCAGAAATGCGGACAACAGGTGTCAAGCCGTGTGTTCCCTTTGTCAAGCTGTAATAAGTAGGGGTAAGGACGTTAACCACCTCGGAACATCCTCCCTTATACGTCACCTGCAGCGCATTCATAATAAGTCAGTGACAAGTTCAAAAACTTTGGGTGACAGCGGAAGCAGTCCACTGACCAGTAAATCCCTTCCTCTTGTAACCAAGCTCACGCAAACCACCCCACCAACTCCCTCAGTGTCAATTTCCTCCTTCCCCAGGAATGCCAATAGTCCTGCAGGCCATGTCACTGGCAAGTCTGACGAGTCCTTTCCTGCCTGGGATTCCTCCGATGCATCCTTGCGTGTAACGCCTACTGCTGCTGGCGCTGCTGTTGTTGCCGCTGGGAGTCGATGGTCATCCCAGAGGGGAAGTCGTAAGCCCACTTGTACTACTTCCAGTAAGCAATTGACTGTTCAACAGTCCTTTGCGAGGAAGATGAAATATCACAGCAGTCATCCTACTGCAAAGCGGATAACTGAGTCCTTGACAACTATGTTGGTGTTAGACGTGCGTCCGGTATCCGCCGTTAGTTCACAGGGAACTAGACAATTTATTGAGGCAGTGTGCCCCCGTTACCAAATACCATCTAGGTTCCACTTCTCTAGGCAGGCGATACCGAGAATGTACACGGACGTCAGAAAAAGACTCACCAGTGTCCTAAAAAATGCAGTTGTACCCAATGTCCACTTAACCACGGACATGTGGACAAGTGGAGCAGGGCAGGGTCAGGACTATATGACTGTGACAGCCCACTGGGTAGATGTATGGACTCCCGCCGCAAGAACAGCAGCGGCGGCACCAGTAGCAGCATCTCGCAAACGCCAACTCTTTCCTAGGCAGGCTACGCTTTGTATCACCGCTTTCCAGAATACGCACACAGCTGAAAACCTCTTACGGCAACTGAGGAAGATCATCGCGGAATGGCTTACCCCAATTGGACTCTCCTGTGGATTTGTGGCATCGGACAACGCCAGCAATATTGTGTGTGCATTAAATATGGGCAAATTCCAGCACGTCCCATGTTTTGCACATACCTTGAATTTGGTGGTGCAGAATTTTTTAAAAAACGACAGGGGCGTGCAAGAGATGCTGTCGGTGGCCAGAAAAATTGCGGGACACTTTCGGCGTACAGGCACCACGTACAGAAGACTGGAGCACCACCAAAAACTACTGAACCTGCCCTGCCATCATCTGAAGCAAGAAGTGGTAACGAGGTGGAATTCAACCCTCTATATGCTTCAGAGGTTGGAGGAGCAGCAAAAGGCCATTCAAGCCTATACAATTGAGCACGATATAGGAGATGGAATGCACCTGTCTCAAGTGCAGTGGAGAATGATTTCAACGTTGTGCAAGGTTCTGATGCCCTTTGAACTTGCCACACGTGAAGTCAGTTCAGACACTGCCAGCCTGAGTCAGGTCATTCCCCTCATCAGGCTTTTGCAGAAGAAGCTGGAGGCATTGAAGAAGGAGCTAACACGGAGCGATTCCGCTAGGCATGTGGGACTTGTGGATGCAGCCCTTAATTCGCTTAACAAGGATTCACGGGTGGTCAATCTGTTGAAATCAGAGCACTACATTTTGGCCACCGTGCTCGATCCTAGATTTAAAGCCTACCTTGGATCTCTCTTTCCGGCAGACACAGGTCTGCTGGGGTTGAAAGACCTGCTGGTGACAAAATTGTCAAGTCAAGCGGAACGCGACCTGTCAACATCTCCTCCTTCACATTCTCCCGCAACTGGGGGTGCGAGGAAAAGGCTCAGAATTCCGAGCCCACCCGCTGGCGGTGATGCAGGGCAGTCTGGAGCGACTGCTGATGCTGACATCTGGTCCGGACTGAAGGACCTGACAACGATTACGGACATGTCGTCTACTGTCACTGCATATGATTCTCTCAACATTGATAGAATGGTGGAGGATTATATGAGTGACCGCATCCAAGTAGGCACGTCACACAGTCCGTACTTATACTGGCAGGAAAAAGAGGCAATTTGGAGGCCCTTGCACAAACTGGCTTTATTCTACCTAAGTTGCCCTCCCACAAGTGTGTACTCCGAAAGAGTGTTTAGTGCCGCCGCTCACCTTGTCAGCAATCGGCGTACGAGGTTACATCCAGAAAATGTGGAGAAGATGATGTTCATTAAAATGAATTATAATCAATTCCTCCGCGGAGACATTGACCAGCAGCAATTGCCTCCACAAAGTACACAGGGAGCTGAGATGGTGGATTCCAGTGGGGACGAATTGATAATCTGTGAGGAGGGGGATGTACACGGTGATATATCGGAGGGTGAAGATGAGGTGGACATCTTGCCTCTGTAGAGCCAGTTTGTGCAAGGAGAGATTAATTGCTTCTTTTTTGGGGGGGGTCCAAACCAACCCGTCATATCAGTCACAGTCGTGTGGCAGACCCTGTCACTGAAATGATGGGTTGGTTAAAGTGTGCATGTCCTGTTTTGTTTATACAACATAAGGGTGGGTGGGAGGGCCCAAGGATAATTCCATCTTGCACCTCTTTTTTCTTTTCTTTTTCTTTGCATCATGTGCTGATTGGGGAGGGTTTTTTGGAAGGGACATCCTGCGTGACACTGCAGTGCCACTCCTAGATGGGCCCGGTGTTTGTGTCGGCCACTAGGGTCGCTAATCTTACTCACACAGCTACCTCATTGCGCCTCTTTTTTTCTTTGCGTCATGTGCTGTTTGGGGAGGGTTTTTTGGAAGGGACATCCTGCGTGACACTGCAGTGCCACTCCTAGATGTGCCCGGTGTTTGTGTCGGCCACTAGGGTCGCTAATCTTACTCACACAGTCAGCTACCTCATTGCGCCTCTTTTTTTCTTTGCGTCATGTGCTGTTTGGGGAGGGTTTTTTGGAAGGGCCATCCTGCGTGACACTGCAGTGCCACTCCTAGATGGGCCCGGTGTTTGTGTCGGCCACTAGGGTCGCTAATCTTACTCACACAGCTACCTCATTGCGCCTCTTTTTTTCTTTGCGTCATGTGCTGTTTGGGGAGGGTTTTTTGGAAGGGCCATCCTGCGTGACACTGCAGTGCCACTCCTAGATGGGCCCGGTGTTTGTGTCGGCCACTAGGGTCGCTAATCTTACTCACACAGCTACCTCATTGCGCCTCTTTTTTTCTTTGCGTCATGTGCTGTTTGGGGAGGGTTTTTTGGAAGGGACATCCTGCGTGACACTGCAGTGCCACTCCTAGATGGGCCCGGTGTTTGTGTCGGCCACTAGGGTCGCTTATCTTACTCACACAGCGACCTCGGTGCAAATTTTAGGACTAAAAATAATATTGTGAGGTGTGATGTGTTCAGAATAGGCTGAAAATGAGTGTAAATTATGTTTTTTGAGGTTAATAATACTTTGGGATCAAAATTACCCCCAAATTCTATGATTTAAGCTGTTTTTTAGGGTTTTTTGAAAAAAACACCCGAATCCAAAACACACCCGAATCCGACAAAAATAATTCGGTGAGGTTTTGCCAAAACGCGTTCGAACCCAAAACACGGCCGCGGAACCGAACCCAAAACCAAAACACAAAACCCGAAAAATTTCAGGCGCTCATCTCTACTGGTTATGCTTAGGAGGGGGTACCCCACGCATTTTTTTTTCAGGATTTTTAACCCATTCCCACCCCTTCCCACTGAAAAACATGCTCTGATCTCTCCATATTATTTTAGTCCGTAAAAAAAAAAATATTATTTTAAAAAATATATTAAATAATACTTGTGGCTCCTAATAGACAAACCCAAGTAGATAATCCCTTCTAATATAAACAGATATGCTATTAGCAATAAAACAAAACACAAAAAAAAACATGTTTATAAAATTTTTTATTAGATCCCGCCAGCAAAATGAGGCAGACTGAAATTGACAAAATTACTGTCGAAAAGCACTGTTGTCGAATCGACATTCTTCAATTGAATATACTTTTGTCGAAAAGCCGTATTTTTACCATTGCAGACATGTTGAATTTGACAACTGTCAAATTGCAAAAAGTCGAATCTGTAACGGCCGTTTTTTTGTCGAAAAGTACTGTATTGCATTGTTGAATCATTTTTTTGTGTCGAAAATGCCCCGTTTTTCGACATTTGCGTCAATTCGACTGCAATTGCATATGGCCCTAAGTCTCCTATATCCAAAATGCTTGAGACCATTTATATTTAGGATTTGGAAATTTTCCGTATTTTGGAATATTTGCAAACCATAATGAGATATCTTGAGCATGGTATCCATATCTGTACACAGAAAACATTTATGCTCCATATACACCTTATACACACAGGTGGTCATTCCGAGTGGATTGCAGCCAGCAACTTTTTGCTGCTGCTGCGATCAACTAGTTCACGCCTATGGGGGAGTGTATTTTAGCTTAGCAGGGCTGCGATCGCCTGTGCAGCCCTGCTAAGCTAAAAAAATTTCAAGTAAAACAAGACTAGCCCTGGACATACTTACCCTGTGCGACGATCTCAGCGATGCTGGGGCCGGCTTTGACGTCAGACATCCGCCCTCCGTTTCCTAGACACGCCTGCATTTTCTTCTCCACTCCCCGAAAACGGCTGGCAACGATCCGGTGACGCCCAGGTATGCCTTCTTTCTGTTAATCTTATTGCGGTCGGCTCTGCGACCGCTTTCTTCGTTGTCCTGGACGTAACCCAGCGACCCATGTCGCCGGTCAACATCGCGAATGCGCAGTGCGGCCACCGCGCATGCGCATTCTGGACCCTTGCACACCGCAGCGACATAATGATACCACAGATAGACATGATGGCCTCTCATCTCAACAAGAAGCTAAAGCGGCATTGGTCCAGGTTGAGGGATCCACAAGCAGTAGCGGTGGATGCTCTGGTGACTCCATGGGTCTACCAGATGGTTTAAGTGTTCCTACCTCTTCCATTGATCCCAAGAATTCTCAACAGAATAAAAAGGGAAAAGGTTCAAGCAATTCTCATCGCTCCGGATTGGCCAAGAAGGGCCTGGTACGTGGCTCTACTGGAGATGCTCCTGGAGGACCTGTGGCCTCTGCCTCTTCGAGAGGATCTTCTACAACAGGGGCCATTCGTCTATCATAACTTACCGCGGCTACGTTTGACGGCATGGAAGTTGAGCGTCAAATTCTAGCCCGGAAAGGCATACCCGACAAGGTTATTCCAACCCTGATCCAAGCCCAGAAAGGGGTAACATCTAAACATTACCATCGTATTTAAAAAAAATATGTCTCGTGGTGTGAACACAGGGAATTTCCTGCAGGGGAATTTCATCTGGGACGTTTTCTCCTTTTTCTGCAGTCAGGCGTGGATGTGACCCTACATTTGGGCTCCTTGAAAGTCCAGATTTCGTCATTGTCCATTTTCTTCCAGAAGCATTTGGCTTCCCTCCCTGAGGTTCAGACGTTCTTGAAGGGTGTGCTGCACATCCAACCGCCCTTTGTGCCTCCCACAGCACTTTGGGATCTTAACGTGGTGTTGCAGTTTCTACAATCGGACTGGTTTGAACCTTTACAGGAGGTTAACGTAAAGTTTCTTACGTGGAAGACTGTTACACTGTTGGCCTTAGCTTCTGCAAGGCATGTGTCCGAACTGGGGGCATTGTCTCACAAAAGGAGGATAGAGCTGAACTCAGAACTTGTCATCAATTTCTTCCTAAGGTGGTATCTGCATTTCATATCAACCAACCTATTGTGGTTCTGGTGCTTACTGACACCTCTGCTTCCTCAAAATCCTTGGATGTTGTGAGGGCTTTGAAGATCTAAGTGAAGAGGACAGCTCATCACAGAAAATCTGACTCACTGTTTGTTCTCTATGATCCCAAGAAAATTGGGTGTCCTGCTTCAAAGCAGTCTATTGCTTGCTGGATCAGGCTTACTATCCAGCATGCTTATTCTACGACAGGATTGCCGGTTCCTAGAGTACATGCCTACTCTACTAGGTCGGTGGGTTATTCCTGGGTGGCCGCCCGGGGTGTCTCGGCTTTACAGCTCTGCCAGGCGGCTACTTGGTCAGGATCAAACACATTTGCTAAGTTCTACAAGTTTGATACTTTGGCCTCTGAGGACCTTCAGTTTGGTCAATCAGTTCTGCAGGACCCTCAGCACTCTCCCACCCAGTTTGGGAGCTTTGGTACATCCCCATTGTACTAATGTGGACCCCAGTATCCTCTAGGACGTAAGAGAAAATAGGATTTAAATTACCTACCTTTAATTCCTTTTCTCGTAGTCCGTAGAGGATACTGGGTGCCCGCCCAGTGCTTCGTGTTTCCTGCACTGTTACTTCGTTAAGTAATGTTATTGGTTCAGCTCTTGCTGTTCCTGTTCAGGTTTGGTTAGCATGGATTTCCTCTTGTTTGTGTGTGCTGGTTTGAATCTCACTACTGTTCTGTTACATCCTTCCACAAGCTACAGTACGTCATTCTCCATGGGCACAGTTTCTAGACTGAGTCTGGTAGGAGGGGCATAGAGGGAGGAGCCAGTGCACAATGTTGATTTCTTAAACTGCCCAAGGCTCCTAGTGGACCTGTCTATACCCCATGGTACTAATGTGGACCCCAGTATCCTCTACGGACTACGAGAAAAGAATTTACCGGTAGGTAATTAAAATCCTATTTTGTCATCCTATAAATTAATTCTTTCTCGTATGACAGTTTCATAATCTTGTGCAACTACAGTATCAACATTGCCAAAGTAAAAATCAGAACCATTTTTATGCCACTCCCCAATCCACCCTTGTCACACACCCCGATCTTCCCAGCTATGGAATGGGTCCATTCACCTATGTAATCAATTTAGAAAGTATTTTCTGTCGGAAGAAATGTCATTGGAATTGGTGATTATTATTCAAATTAGTCTATCATATTTTATATTAATATGTACAATTGTATCTATAGACGTTCCTGTGCATTGCGCATGTGAGAACTGATAAAACCTGCAGGGGACCTGCACTGGCCGGTGGAGCAGTAAGTTATCTGGATCTCTTCCGGTATGCCATTTGATGTTCTTTTCATATTATGTTTCTTTATCTGTGGAGGACTTGGTTGATTGGACCCTTCCATTACTGGTCCTGGATCAGGTGTACTGAACATTGAATTATCACAATCGATATCTGGCATTGAATAAGCAGCAGTTTTTCACGCTGATGATGGGAGTCTGATAAATTGACTTCATCAATGAACTGGGTCTAATGTAGTGTCAAAATTATTTTCCATTATTTTATTTACCTGCTACTTTTCTCCTTTGTATATTTGTTTCCCAGCATGCCATGACCGGAAAGTTACAGATTGTCTAATGGTAATGTAAATTGACAACCCCCCACCTAAAGTGCCTTCCAGCCTGCTCGTGATCCATCACTATATGAAGAACGTGGCTGTTCCATTAGGTAAGTACTATATGATGGGCTGTGTGTGCCTACTTATGGTTTTGTCTAAGGCATGGTAAGAAGGATGGGCGGAGAGTTGAAAGACTGGAGTTCAGAGTTGCATGAGAGCAAGTGTAATAAAAAGGGATGAAGTTGGGCTCAAAGTACTTTTTGCACTGATGCATATTGTGAACATAGAAGCCAGTTTCCAGTGCATTCTTGGGACATCACTATTCCATAAACTTGATGATTTTCCAGCACTGATCTCATCTGTGTATGTGCTGATATCACATTAAGGCATATTATTTTCATGGACTCTTTGATTGTCCATGCCCACTGCAGAGACCATCCACCTTGTTTAAGTGCTGTGGGTCAGTGTAAGCCCGGCAAGCATAAGTATGGAACTTTCTGATAAATCATCTATTAGGGATATTGTTTTCATTCATGGCTTAATATGAGTAAATGGAGAAAGCTGAAGCTTCACTCATAGCTGAGGTAACATGGAGGGGAGAATTGCAGATGCAGTCCACTTGGGATGGCAGATCTGCATCTCAGCACTGCCTGCTATTCCACAAGTGGAGCCAGCTGATTTTAGGTACTGTTCCTAAAGTAGTTAAGTAATGCATTGATATGTAATATGCCAGCCCCATGGAGGGGCCGAAATCCATGTAAAGTGGAGCCTGAGCATATTCTGGGTATGTGACTGTCATTTGGAATAATCATTATTTGGCAGTCACTTGGTTATTCCTTGTATTGCATGGAGTATGCATGGATGCTATTTGTATTGTATGGTGGTCACTAGGATGCTTTCTGTACTGTATGGTGGTCACTCTTTATTATATGTAAGGAAAATGCTCAACATTACAGTATGCATACAGCTAAGCTGAGGCAATAAGAGTTTTTTTTCTTTCACTCTACTAGGGAACATTTAATTTAGCCCTGCCTACTTTTTGAGTGGCACCGCCTATGTTGATTTGATCAAGCCTCCATGAGGACACTTTCAAAAAGTTTTTCACGGCCACTTTATCTTCACAATGCACCCTTGCTGGTGGATAGGTATAAGCAAGCACTGAAAGTTGAGTTTACAGTAAAAATAAAATAACTTATTTTTGTTGGTTTAACAAATTGAAATTAAAGCCTGCACTGATTGCAAGATAGTCTTCCTATACATACGAATTATACTCATTATGCTATTAGTTGTGCTACCTCAAAAACTCTTTCGTATGCGATGATTGATGTGAAAACTAGTCAGTCTGTAAGCATTAACTTGTGCAATATGTCTTTTGTGGTAACTTTGCCTTGCATAATGAATGAAATCAGGATTGAGTAGGGGTGGTTGACTAATTTATAGTGATGTATAAATTGACACTTGCTTATTTTGAAACTAATCAAATACAATGAAAAACAGCCCTGTTTGCTTATGAATTAAACTTAATTATGTGACTATGTAAGTTTGAGCCTAAGTGTTGGGATATATCTGATAAATCATTAGATAAAGCCTTCAGTCGTTGAAACAATCAGGATTGAGCCATACCTAAAGGGGGGTACACATGGAGAAATCCGTGCTTAAATTCTAAGCAATCTGACTAGATTGCTAAGAAATTAAGCACAAATCTCTCCGTGTGTAGGGTGCTGGCGACAGTGATGCGTGGTCCCGCGTGTAGATATCACCGGCTCTAGATTTGGCATGCATGCGTGCCAAATCTAGTGAGATCGCTCATTTCACCGCTGGGTGAAATGAGCGCCCCCCCCCCCCCCCCCCCCCCCGTCTCCCCTCGCTCAGCACACAACACGCTGTGTGCTGAGCGGGGGGAGAGTTGTGTGCTGAGCGGTCTGTACTAGATCTCGTGTGTACGGGGCTTAAAAAGTACTGAACACAACACAAGCAGCAAGTGCCCTCTGAAGTTACAGCACAAGACAGTCAATGTGTAGCCGATATCATGAGAGTAGTTACTAGGTAGACTGCCACCAGACAGAGGTTTTCCCACATCCTTTAAGCACTGGAATAATATTGAAGGCAAAAGGATGTACAGGGCTGTTAAAATGAACGTATCCTTACTTAGTGTACTCTGGTGGGAGTTCTAAGACTCGTAATAAAGAGAAGTTTTAATGTGCTAGCTACTTCTAAAAAAAAATTTCATTATATATTTTCTCACTACAAATCAGTTGAAAAGTGCTACAATTTCTCAATGTGTCCTCCATTGTGGTCAACAATGGTTTCCATGTGTAGAAGTCTCTATTGTAAAATATAATGGCCCTGATTCTGAGATGGTTGCATCTGTGTTGGCTCTTGCATCTGTTGCTGGAGTCACAGCTTTGAGTATATGTAAATGCAGGTACTGTATAAGCTCTTCCCCTGGTGTACAAGCGTGCATCTGAATGTACAAGGATTTTGAGCATCTCTGCACATACTGTAAATACCCATGGTGTTTCTTTAGATACCTCCAAGATTGTAGATAATGAACTGTGGACTGTGGCTTGAAAGGTGAGGCAGAAAGCCAGAGACTGTCCATGCCCTAAGGCTCTTACTGGACCGGGGTTTCCAGGAGCGCTTCCAAAGGCAGCAGTAGGTTAGGAACGGCAGGGCTGCAGCAGCAACTGAGAAACGGCTAGCAGAGTTAGGAGTAACCAGAACACGGCAAGAATCCTGGGAGCACAGGGCTAAAGCACCTACAACAGGGTTGTGACTTGAAGCACTGGACTCCCTGTCATAAACCAGCCCCCGTTTATAAGAAGAACTCTCCCTGGATTGGCTGGAAGAAAACAGGAAGCCAGCACTATGCTTCAAAACTTGGTCTCCAACATGGCGGCACCCAGTAAGGCAGACCTCCCTGCATAGCCACACAGCTCACTGCCCCTGGTCTCCTAGCAACCGCCCAGGCAAGAGAGACCAGCTGTAGCAGCATCCCACCGCCATGAGCGGACCCCCCACTGCCGCCTACTGCTGCACACAGACCCGGCACTGCAGCCCTCCTCCACCGCTGCCCACACGCCACCTATACAGCAAGCCCCGCAGCCCTGGCATACCGGTAAGACCCCGAACGCTGACAGTACCCCCCCTTTGCGGGTGGACTCCGGACACTTATATGGTTTGGCTGGAAACTTGGCATGAAATGCCCGAAGAAGTCTTGGTACATGGACATCTTCTGCTCCTACCCAAGACCTTTCCTCAGGTCCATATCCTTTCCAATCAACAAGGTACTGGAGGCGACCATATCGTCTGCGGGAGTCGAGGATCTTGTGAATCTCAAATTCATCTCTTTGTGCTGATTGGATCTTGGGAGATTTAGGCAAAGCAGCTCTGAATCGATTAAGTACCAATGGTTTTAAAAGAGAAATATAAAATGTATTAGGGATTCTTAAATGCGGAGGCATCTTCACCTTGTAAGCCACAGGATTTAATACTTTCTCGATTGGGTAAGGCCCAATAAATCTGGGAGCAAACTTTTTAGTAGGTTTCATCAACCTTAGGTTACGTGTGGAAACCCAAACCCATTCTCCCACCTTTAGGCTTGGTACAGCTTTCCGCTTCAGATCTGCATAGGTCTTATACCTCTTGGATGTCTTAAGCAAGGCCTCGTGAACTTGTCTCCAAATTTTGGTAAATTGTCGAAGTGCTGATTCTACGGCAGGAACCTCGAGCATAGGTAGAAGTTGGAAGTCAGGAACCTTTGGATGATAACCATAGTTTATGAAAAATGGAGAAGACTTTGTAGCAGAATGGTAGAGATTGTTATGGGAGGAGGACATGAATAAACGTAGAAATGTCTCCTGGTCCTTGTTCACTCTCTCCATTTGACCATCTGTTTGGGGATGATATCCTGAGGAGAAATTCAGTTTCACACCAAGAGCAGAACATAGGGATCTCCAAAACTTGGCCACAAACTGAGGACCTCTATCTGATACAATATCCTGCAGTAGACCATGGAGTCGGAAGATCTCTGCTATGAACAATTTTGCCAACTGGGATGCTGATGGAAGACCAGCCAGAGGAACGAAGTGTGCCATTTTAGAGAACCGGTCAACTATGACCCACATGGTATTTCGTCCGCCAGAAGCAGGTAAATCGGTAATAAAGTCCATAGAAATATGCGTCCATGGTCTTTGCGGTACAGGTAACGGGTGGAGTAAACCGGCTAGAGGACTTTTGGGACTTTTATGTTGGGCACACTTCGGACAAGCAGCCACGAATTCCTGAACATCAGTCCTGAGATGAGGCCACCAGTAGGAACGCTGAATGAACTTGAACGTCTTATGACCACCCGCATGGCCCATGAAGGAGGAGGAGTGAGCCCATGTAAGAAGTTTCTTGCGTAGATTCGGGGCAACGAATATTTTACCAGTAGGAGGAAGTGGGGAAGTATTAGTTGCTGAGAAAGAGGTGGACTCCAAGATAAACTGTTCCTTTGAGCGATCAGAGGGTTCTTCAGAACTTAGGGAACGAGATAGTGCATCTGCTTTTTGTTGAGGGAACCTGGTCGGTAACTGAGTTTAAAGTTAAAACGGGTAAAGAAGAGGGCCCATCTTGCTTGGCGGGGGTTTAGACATCGGTCTGATTGTAAATATAGAAAGTTCTTGTGATCCGTGATTACTGATATTGGATGTTGGGCTCCCTCCAACAGATACCTCCACTCCTCAAATGCTAACTTAATCGCCAGTAGTTCTTGTTCTCCAATAGCGTAATTCTGTTCAGCGGGAGAAAATCTTCGTGAAAAGAATGCACAGGGATGGACTTTCTTGCCCTCGAAGAGCTGAGACAATACCGCTCCTACTCCTATGGTGGAGGCATCAACCTCAACCTGGAACGGTCGATTGAGATCAGGGTGTCGTAAGACAGGGGTGGTCATGAAGGCTTCCTTTAAAGAAGAAAAGGCTTCTAAAGCCTCCGGGGACCACTTGGCAGGATCTGCTCCTTTTCTGGTTAATGCGGTAATGGGAGCTATGACAGATGAGTAATTCTTGACAAATCTCCAGTAGAAATTGGCAAATCCCAGAAAACGTTGAACCCCCTTAAGGGTAGCAGGAAGCGACCAATCCTGGATCGCCTGGACTTTAGCGGGATCCATCTGTAACTTCTGCCCCGAGAGGATGTAACCGTGAAATGGAATTGAGGATACTTCGAAGGTACATTTCTCTAGTTTGCAGAATAACTGATTCCTTCTTAAACGGGTTAAAACTTATTTGACCTGTTCTCGATGGGTCTTCAGATCCCTGGAAAAGATGAGGATGTCATCCAAATACACCACCAAGCAAACATAAAGGAGATCTATGAAAATTTCATTGACAAATTCCTGGAAGACAGCTGGGGCATTACACAGGCCGAAGGGCATCACCAGGTACAGTATTTGTAATGCCCGTCTCGGGTATTAAACACTGTCTTCCACTCGTCTCCTGGACGGATACGTATTAGATTGTAGGCCCCTCGTAAGTCCAACTTGGAAAAAAACATAGCCCCCTTAACTCGATCTAATAGTTCTGGAATCAGGGGCAACGGATACCGGTTCTTAATAGTTATCTCGTTGAGACCTCTGTAGTCAATGCAGGGCCGCAACCCCCCATCCTTCTTCTTGACAAAGAAAAATCTTGCCCCAGCCGGAGAGGTGGAGGCCCGAATGAAGCCTTTATCCAAATTCTCCAGGATATACTCCGACATGGTTTGTGTCTCAGGGAGCGAGAGGGTAAGTTCGACCACGGGGAGGAGTTTTGCCTGGGATCAGATCAATGGGACAGTCCCAAGTTCGATGTGGAGGCAATGTGTCCGCTCCATGTTTGCTGAAGACATCTTAGTAGGCCTGGTATTCCGCAGGAAGACTAGAGGAGCTGGAAGAACAGAGGGATCTTACTTTGAGCAAACAATTCCGAAAGCAGTTTCTTCCCCAAGAGAGAACATCCATAGTTTGCCAGTCTATGTGGGGATTGTGTTTAGTCAACCACGGGAATCCTAGAATCAGTTCGTGAGAGGCTTTAGGAATTACAAGGAAAGAGATGTTTTCTGAATGAAGAACTCCGACCTTCATCTTGAGAGGAATAGTACGAAAAGATATAATTTCCTCGAGAATATAACTTCCATCCACTGCAGTAATAGAAATAGTACGATCCAAACGGACAGTTTGAATTCCGGATCATTTAACCAGAGCTGAGGTAATGAAACTTTCGGCGGCTCCGGAATCAAGTAGCGCAGGGATGAGAAGAGTGGAAGAAGGGAGCTCCAGATGGGTTAACAAAACAGACTCTTTCTTGGCAGGTAATTCTGAGGATTCTCCTAATGTAACATCTCCAGCACAAGTTAGGAGCGGGCGTTTCTCGGACGGTGACTACAGGATCTAACAAAATGATCGGATGCACCGCAATAAGGGCATAAGTTCTCTTGTCGCCGCCTCTGGCGTTCTTCGTTGGAGAGACGGGAACGATTGATCTGCATGGGTTCTTCGGTAGTCGGGGATGGCTGTCTCGGGGATAGGATGACACGGGGTTAGGTCGATCTGACCGTGATCTCTCCAGACAACGTTCTCTGTACCTCAGGTCTAATTTATTACACAAGGAGATTAACTTGCCTAAATTGTCTGGTACATCCTGCGTTGCTAGATCATCCTTGATCTTCTCGGAGAGGCCATCCAGAAAGCCGCATTGAGAGCCTCTTCATTCTAGTTTAATTCTGAGGAGATGGTCCGGAACTGGATTACGTACTGGCTAACCGTACGTGTGCCCTGACGTTGGCGCATGATCTCCAAAGAAGCGGCAGAGGTCCTGCCCGGTTCGTCGAAGATTCTTCGAAAAGTGGCCACGAAGTCTGAATAATTAGAAAGGATGGGATCCGCTCTCTCCCACAAAGGTGAAGCCCATTCCAACGCTTGTCCAGAGAGCAGAGAAATTATGTAGGCTATTTTGGTTCGTTCTGAAGGGAAATTGGCCGACTGGAGTTCAAACTGAATTTCGCACTGGTTAAGAAACCTGCGACATAGTTTTGGATTCCCATCGAACTTACTGGGTGATGGCAAATGCAAGCGTGGAAGTGGGATTGGCGCAGGAGGAGGTGGGGCCGGAGGAGCAGCCGTAACTACTTGAGGGGCCGACATGGCAACACAGAGGGAATCAAGGCGGTCAGACATATTCTGCATAAACTGCACAATTTGAGATTGTGTGGCCTCCTGCTTACTCAAACGGGACCAAATATCCACGGTAGAATCACCTCCTGAGGCCTGATCACCCGTCGGATCCATGAGGCCAGTGCTTGCTGTCACGCTCGGCTGGTTTTGAGGATCCGGCAGCTGAGACTTGCCCAAGGAAGTAGTTGTCTGCGGATGAAGGAGACGTGGGGGCTGGATATAGTTCCTTCTCATGGGACAGGGATCAATTGAGAACGTAGGCGGAGCTATGAGTCAGTGGGTAGAAGTTCTTGAGAATGAGACTGAGGGAAAAGAACTGTGGCTTGTGAATGTTGACTTAAAGATGAGGTTTGAAGACAAAAGAACTGCGGACTGTGACTTGAAAAGACGAGGCTGTGGTTAATGAACTGCGGACTGTGAATGGGGGTTTAAAGACGTGGCTGAAGATAAAGAACTGCGGACTGTGGCTTGAAAGACGAGACTGTAGATAATGAACTGCGGACTGTGGATGGTGGTTTTAAAGACGTGGCTGGAGACAAAGAACTGCGGACTATGGCTTGAAAGACGAGACTGTAGATAAGGAACTGTGGACTGTGGCTTGAAAGGTGAGGCAGAAAGCCCAAGACCGTCCATGCCCTAAGGCTCTTACTGGACCAGGGTTATCTGGAGAACTTCCACAGGCAGCAGTAGGTTAGGAACGGCAGGGCTGCAGCAGCAAATGAGAAACGGCTAGCAGAGTAAGGAGTAAAAAGAACGCGGCAAGAATCCTGGGAGCACAGGGCTAAAGCACCTACAACAGGGTTGTAACTTGAATCACTGACCTTCCTGTCATAAACCAGCCCCCTTTTATAAGGAGAACTCTCCCTGGATTGGCTTGAAGAAAACAGGAAGCCTGCACGATGCTTCAAAACTTGGTCTCCAACATGCCGGCACCCAGTAAGGCAGACCTCCCTGCATAGCCACACATCTCACTGCCCCTGGTCTCCTAGCAACCACCCAGGCAAGAGAGACCCGCTGTAGAGGCGTACTGCCGCCATGAGCGGACCCCCCCCCCCCACTACAGCCTACAGCTGCATGCGGACCCGGCGCTGCAGCCCTCCACCACCGCTGCCCACACGCCACCTGTACAGCAATCCCCACGGCCCCGGCGTACCGGTAAGACCCCGGACACTGACACCGAGTTGATCGTAGCCCTGCAAAATTTTGCAGGGCTACGATCATGTCCATAGACTTGTGGGGGGATGCCCAGCACAGGGCCATCCCACCCCGCATGTCAGTGCCGGCCTGCCCACAGAAGTGCAAAAGCATTGCACAGCGGCGATGCTTTTGCACTTTAGGAGTAGCTCCCGGCCAGTGCAGCTTTAGCATGCTGACCGGAAGCGACTCGTCGCTCCCCGGCCCGCAGTGACTGCGTGTGATGTCACGCAGCTGCTGCGGCCCGCTCCTTTCCCCCACGGTCTAGTCATGCCTGCACTGGCCGGATCACGCCCACGAAACGGCGGGCAAACTCCGCCGCTCCGCACCCCCCCCCCCCGCCCATCGACCGCCTCTGTCGGGCATGCTCCGGCACACAGCGACGCCTGAGCATGCACAGTTCTGACCCGATCGCGCCGCTGCAATAAACTGCAGCGTGCGATCGGGTCAGAATGACCCCCTATGTCTCTGTGTCTGCTAACTCAACTACTTGCATTGACATACCCGTGACACTTCCATTACATGCTCATGAGATTGACAGTTTTAGAAGACACTCTAGCCACTTCCCAGTCACTTCTCTGGAACGCTCATAAACTTTCCACGCCTTATCTGATGCTGTCTGTGCCAATCACACAGCCTCTTTGTGTGTACACTCTGTGTAAAATATGAGCCATATGAGATATCATAATTTTTTTTATTGTGCGGTTTCAAAATAATCCCTTAACCATATGAACATCAGCATTGTATGTGGACTGCCTGCGACTCATCAGGCCCAACAGGTCTGGTGGAACAGCCAGCACATGATGTCTATCTGACGTTTCAGATCTGATATGGTATAACATCCCTTAAAAACCCACAACCAACAGTTGCATGAGATTCAGTGATAAGGGGGGACCAAGATGTCTGATAACAGTGACTGATGAAACGTTTTTCGGTAAAGTGTTGCTCTACTGATTGCAGTGATCTTTAAGTGATATGTATCCCCAGATCCCAACCCGATGAAAATGTTGTGATATATTGTTTTTTCAATAAATGGTTAGTGTATCTTCTGACATTTCTCCCCATTACAAGCCTTAAAACCACTATGTTTTTTTTATCTAACAGCCCTCTCTATATGTGGCCTTCATTAGTAGGAGCAACACCCTGAGGAGATACATCAAAGCTTTGAGAGAGATACCAATCAATCAAGTACCAACCAATCTGATTCTGTTATTTTCATACACAGTCTGTAAAATGGCACTTAGAAGCTGATTGGTTGGTATTTTATCTCTCTCCAGTGTTTGATTCATCTCCCCCATAACTTACAAGTTCTTGAGAAAATAATGGCAATTCTTTTTTTCCGTGACAGGTTCAATTTGCAGGTACAGGATACTTCTGGCTGCACTATAGCGCTATTTCAGTGCAACAGGGTCAGACTTGATAAAGCTAAATATTTATCTTGCATAAAACCCTTTAAGAGGCCTAAGAACACTGTACGCTATTAACGTATGGAGTACCGTAAGGGTACGCACGTTGCGTAACAATCGCTTAGCCGTAGTCGAGACGCTCAAGCGCCACGTTCGCTCACGGCCAAGAGATCACAGGCAGGCACGCTATTGGCTGCCGACTAACGTAATGATTCGCTATAGCGTAGCGGACGCTCGGGACCACGAGGAGATCACCAGCGGCGCTGACGCTAACAATGTTAAACCTTTATAACTATACCATAAAACAGTGTATTATGCAGTAACCCTTGGTGTAGTGATAAGATGAGAATGCAACACTTTGTAAGCGGGTTTACACTAAAGCTGTTTGAGCGATAGAGACGCTCCTATTACCCACTGCAATATAATGAACACACAATACCGGTCTAAGGGTCTAACGCCTTTTAAGGAAATGAATGAACGTTCAAAAGAATAATACAATACAAGTCATACACTACCAATATAACATAGACAACCTAACCAGATAACTACACATGAAATACAATATCAGTACAATAACTATATAAGAGAAACGAGAGAGAAAGAGAGAGAGAGAGAGAGAGAGAGAGAGAGATGGCTCACAATAACAAGAAAGACAATATGATTGCGGAGAAAACTTACGCACAAAGGGGAACGATCGCATGCGCCTCTGGACATCCAGCTCCCGATTATCAGCAATGAGAACCGTTGAAGAGTGAGCTGGATGTGATCGGCTTGTCTATTTATGCCCCACACACAATACAATTCAATGGTCCCTACAATCTCATTGTTCATTGGACACAGGAATTCGTCTTCGCACTAAAACAAAAGGTCATAGGTTGGTTCATACAGGTGGGCTGTGACTACTTCCAACTGCTCAGGTGGGTGGGAAACTAGGTTTCCCGCCGCATGGATAAGTAAGTGCAAATAATAGTAAATGGACATAAACTTCTTATGTCCATAACTATTCGCACGAGCGATTAATCCGCTTCAAACCAACACCGGAATATTGCTAATTAAATACTCTTCCGATGGATACTAAACACCACTGTATAATCCTTGTCTGACCCTTTGTATCAGACAAAGAGGGATCTCTCTGTCCATGAACATGCTACATTAACTAAACTTTCAGAATCTATCAAAGGGACCATGATCTACAAAATACCTTATATGGTTAAAATATGTAACGAAAGATTCGCCCGCTAGACGCATACAATCTCTACCGTAAATGCGCATACCGTGCACCTGCCCGCAACAGCGAGTATGCGCACGCACGGGAGAGCGCACGCATGCGCAGCAGGGACACATATGAGGTGCAAATATGGCAGTGTGCATCGTGATATTTTTCTGACTTTGACAGTCCACCCTTTGGCAGTCAACAATAACTGCCACTTCCTAAAACATTTCAAAAAGAGAAAAATATATGTCAAGTGTAAATACATTTCCATGGTTGGGTAGGGGAGGAGAGGAGAAGGTAGGAAAAGGGTATGACCTAGTGAGATAGCAGAAGAATGTGTGTATGAATCCATGTTTGGGGGGTCATGTATCATCGTGCCGTATGTGTTTTAAATCAAGCTTCGAGGTATTGCGAAGTATACATTCGAATTCCTTCTTATCCCGTGGTACGGGTCTGTGGATGGGCTGTCAAACTTTACCGAGTTCTCTTCGGCTTTTGGTTGCAACAAAATGGGGGAGCACATTTTAGTTGATGATACATGAATGGGGGAATATGTGAATGCTGATATCTGTGCCGGTATTCCCTATCGCCTATGTGTGTGCTTTACCTGAAGGTTGTAGAGATGAAGATAAGACACAATTATGGTAAATGCAGTGGTATTCTATGTCAGGTTAATGAACATTTGTTGGTTGAAGTCTTGTCTGGTGTCTGTTGAATGCAGTCTTCTTTGGGCTTTTGCCAATAGGTGTGAGCAAAAGCTTTGTCAATGTCCATAGACTTACAAAAAGTGTTGGGCTAGCGTAATTTTAAAATTTCTAGGGAAACTGGGGGTCTATGGCATAGTTCATCAAATATCTGTGTATAAGGTTGTCAAAACTTCTTCTTTAATCCATCAGTTGTCTGTATACAGGATCATCAAATTCCTCGTCCAAGTGGGTCTTTTTACCTTGGAGAAAACGGAAAAACAGGTGAAAGAAACGGACCGTATAATTGCATTTTCATCACATCATTGTCTCTACCGTTGGGTCATAAATCAAATCCATTGGAATTACAGTTTCCTCACTCCTTAAACTCATCACCCTAGTACTTCGTTTACACTTCGTTAAAGCCTGACCGCATCTAAATATCAAGCCAATCGTTATGACAACACCTAAGATACATAGGAGAAACTTCCCTACATCCATTATGACTCCTTGAGCCCATTCTCCTAAACCAGAGAACCAATTTTGCGGGTTCAACCATGACACCCAACCAGTCAGCTCATTACCCACAACAGCAAGGGTGAGATTGTGTCTCCTGCGAAATTCCCACTTTAATTGGAGAATATCGTCCATCTTTTGGTCTATGACCTCGACCGGGTCCTCGGTACTATTCGTTATATATGTGCAGCATTTCACGCCGTACTGCATTGCCAGTGTGACACAATATCCACCTGTCACTGCCGTGAGATAATTGAGAATCATTCTATGCTGAACCAGTTCTGTTTTATAAGCTTGAAGCTCTCTTCCAGTATACCTAAAAGTGTCATCATACATTTCTGTGATATTGTCTAACAAATTTGCGAGCGCAGATATGTATTTATAATTCAACACTCCTCTGGCGGTGCGAGTGAAGTCTAACGCAAGTAGAAACTGAATCCCGGTGGATTCATGGATCATGTCAGAGGCCGGATGCTCTGTTCTTTCTATCAGGTGCCGTTTAACTACGTGCTCGTAATGAGTATGAGTATAAGGAGCTTGGGCAACACGGTGTATATCTTTCATTTTGGCATGTGATACAGTCATTACCTCAGGCAGTACTTTTCCAATATAACACAATCCTTCAGAGTTTGGGGCAAGCCACTTATACGCCTTCCTCCCGCATATGAAATATGCATCATCGGGGAGAACATATGGGACGGAGTAGGACATAACCATATTACACATCTTCCATGTGAAATCTCCTAACCCTAATTCTCCCATCTGTCTAGTACACGTATCAGTTTGTACGATATGTGCACAGTATCCTGGTGATACCTCTCCAACTCTCGTAATCCTACTTCCTAGGGTATACCTATATCGGAAAGATTTTCCTCTACTGGCTATGTGGCGTATAAGCTCTGTATCTGTCGGCATTCTATCTGCTCTATATGAAAAGGCCATGGTTTGGTTACTCCATGACACTTCCCAATTTCCCGGCTTTCGGGGATTGGAAATGTTAAAACATATTAGGGACCTATCCACATGATATTGGTGGAGCTTCAAACTAGGAGGACTGGAGATATTAAACCTCCTGTCCACCGGCCTCCCACCACTTAGCTCAAGTACCTCCCCTATCGTTAAAGGAAATGGTACTAGTCCTGATTTGCTATGACCTTGAGGTACTTGAGAGCATACCCAACAATCTGTTTGATTTAACACATTACCCACTAAGGAGTGATAGTCACTCAAGGGGTGCCGGTCCATGTGGATATTAAAACTGGCTTGGCATTTCTTGATGCACCCATCCTCAACTACATTGTCACAGAGCCTACAGATACAGTTTTCTTCAGCTAACAATCCTTCACAATTCCTTCTATTGTCAATGCTATCGGATCGTTTTCTGATACTCGCCTTTACTTGTTGGTTAAGTTGTTCTTGGAAAACTACGCCTCCATCTCTGTCATCAGAACCCATTCCAGAACCTTTCTCGACCTCCATGGTACTCTCGCCGGAACAGACTGCTCTGGTCAACATCATGGTCAACAGGAAAATCCGGATCACAGTCTCTTGAGGCAAGTCCATCTTATAGGAGGAAACGAAGAAGAATGAGAAGGGGGAAAAATAATTTGAGGGAGAGGGGATGGGAAGTGGAGAAAAACAATAAAAGGGAAACGGGGGATCGACAACTGCTTTTGATCTTGTGATTTTCAATGCTCAGGTGCCGCCTCAGTCCTCCTGGAACAGACACTCCAGTGATACAACTTCCTCTACCGTCTGTTCCTTATCACGGGACCTCTCTGGATCAGCAACCTTCTTACAATGGGACGAATGAACCCAAGTCTCTCTCTCGGCAACCTTCAATGCTGTAGTGCTAGTCAATAAGACTTGGTATGGTCCTTCCCATCTGTCAATAAGGCAACCTGAGCGTAGAAAATTCCGTATCATTACATAATCCCCAGGTTCAATGTCATGACAATTACTATCTGGCAAATCAGGAATCACTAACTTCAGATTGTCATTTTGATTCCTTAGCTGTTTACTCATGTTAACCAGGTACTTTACAGTCACTTCATTGTTACACTTCAAATCATCCTGAGGGTTAATCATAACATGCGGTTGTCGACCAAACAAGATTTCAAAGGGAGACAGATTAAGAGGGGACCTGGGAGTGGTTCTGATGCTGTACAGTACAATGGGTAAAGCTTCTGGCCATGTCAATCCTGTCTCTGCCATAACTTTGCTCAGTTTATTTTTAATAGTGCTGTTCACTCTTTCCACCTTCGCACTCGCCTGTGGACGGTATGGAGTGTGCAGCTTGCTATCAATTCCCATCAACTTACACATTCCTTGAAAGACATCACCTGTAAAATGGGTACCCCTATCACTTTCGATAATTCTAGGGATACCATATCTACATACAAATTCCTGCACAATTTTCTTAGCAGTAAACATAGCGGTAGTTGTGGCCGCCGGAAATGCTTCGACCCAATTTGAGAACACATCTATACAAACAAGTACATATTTCAAATTTCAACAAGGGGGTAATTGGATAAAGTCAATCTGTATTACCTGAAAAGGACCGCCTGTAGGTGGGATATGAGATGGTTCTGTTGGTATTGCCTTTCCGATATTCTTTCTCAAGCATGTAAGGCATGACATTGCTCTCTTACTTGCATGGGATGAAAATCCTGGGGCGCACCAATATGCTCTTACCAACTTGCACATTCCTTCCTTGCCCAGATGAGTCAGCCCGTGGGCTGCCTCAGCTAAACATGGAAGATATGCTCTGGGGGCCACTGGTTTACCTTGTCCATCCGTCCAGAGTCCTGAGGACTCCTGGCCATATCCCTTTGCCTTCCAGACTGCCTTTTCCTGTGTGGAACACAAATTTTGCATTTCACACAGCTTCTGTTTGTTGATGGTATTAAATACCATCAATTGTGTGGTGTCTGTCTGTCTGGGGGTACCAGCTGCTAACTTAGCAGCTTCATCTGCTCGGCTGTTACCAAGTGATACTGGGTCTTGGCTATATGTGTGTGCTTTACACTTGATAACAGCCACTCTGTCGGGTTCCTGTATCGCTGTTAGAAGCCTTTTGATGTGAGCTGCATGCGCTACCGGTGTACCAGCTGCCGTCATGAAATTTCTGAGGCGCCATAGGGCTCCGAAATCATGGACTACCCCGAATGCGTATCTAGAGTCGGTGTAGATATTGGCTGACTTGCCCTTAGCCAATTCACATGCTCTGGTTAGGGCGACCAGTTCAGCAACCTGGGCTGAGTGAGGTGGGCCTAGCGGTTCAGCTTCTATGGTGCCTTGGTCATCTACGACTGCGTATCCAGTACACAAGTCTCGCGAGTCTGACTGTCTGTGACAACTACCGTCGGTGTAGAAAGTAAAGTCTACATCTTCTAGTGGGTTGTCACTGATGTCAGGCCTTGCCGTGAAATTTTGGGTCAAATATTCCATACAATCATGTGTGTCATCCTTTGTATTAAATCCTCCTTCCCCACCACTCTCATCCTCCACCCTTTGTGCCTGTCCAGGCACACCTGGGAGATATGTTGCAGGATTTAATGCACTGCATCTCCTTATGGTGATGTTTACGGGGGCCATTAGTGCCAATTCCCATCTTGTAAACCGTGCTGATGAGACATGCCTGGTTTGGGCAGAATTTAGCAAGGCTGACAATGCATGTGGTGTATGAATTGTGAGGTTGTGACCTAGCACTACATCTTCGCTTTTCGTTACTAGCAATGCTATCGCAGCAACGCTTCGCAAGCATGTGGGGAGGGATCGCGCTACCGTATCTAGCTGAGCGCTGTAGTATGCTACTGGCCTGCTGGCATCACCGTGCTTCTGGGTTAGGACGCCTGCCGCGCAACCAGCACTTTCTGTTTCGTACAGCTCAAAGGGTTTCCCATAGTCTGGCATACCTAATGCTGGTGCCTGCGTTAGGCACTGTTTAAGTCTCTCAAATGCCATCTCGGACTCATCTGTATGCGAAATCCGATCAGGTTTGTTTGAGGAGACCATCTCCTGCAAAGGTAACGCTAGAATGGAAAACCCTGGGATCCAGTTACGGCAATACCCACACATTCCTAAAAATGTTCTGATTTGTTGCTGGGTTTGTGGCAGAGTCATGTCTCTAATTGCTTGAATTCTATCAGCGGTCAGGTGTCTCAGTCCTTGTGTTAGACAGTGTCCCAAATATTTTACTTTAGTTTGGCATAATTGTAACTTGTCTTTGGAAACCTTGTGTCCTGTGTCTGAAAGATGAAACAGGAGCTGTTTCGTATCCTTCAGGGATGCTTCCAATGAATCAGAACACAGTAGTAAATCATCCACGTATTGTATCAATACTGATCCACTCTCTGGTTGGAAAGACTGTAAACAATCATGCAAAGCCTGGGAAAATATACTTGGACTGTCTATGAAACCTTGTGGTAATCGAGTCCATGTGTATTGGACTCCTCTGTATGTAAATGCAAACAAATATTGGCTGTCAGGGTGCAGAGGTACCGAAAAGAAAGCGGAGCAGAGGTCAATAACAGTGAAAAATTTCGCAGTGGGAGGGATTTGCATAAGGATGACAGCTGGATTTGGCACTACGGGGAACTGACTCTCAACTATTTTGTTAATCCTGCGCTAGCCTGTAACCCCTCCCCCCACTCTTTTTAACAGGGAAGATGGGACTGTTGGCTGTGCTGAATGTTCTTACCAGGATGCCCTGTTGTAGCAAGCGCTCTATTACGGGATACACTCCTAACTCCACCTCTGGCTTCAGAGGGTACTGTGGGATTTTTGGAGCTATCCTACCATCTTTTACTTGTACAACTACCGGAGCTACGTTTGCCATTAATCCAGTGTCCTGTCCATCTTTAGTCCAAAGTGACTCTGGTATCTGGGATGTCATTTCTTCTACTTGGGATGGAGTCCTATTTGTCATAATGGTATGTGACATTAATTTTGATGGGGAGTCTAACATGTCTCGCACTTCCTGAGCGTGATTCTCAGGTATGTCCAAGAATACACCTTCAGGAGTACAATAAATGACGCACCCCATTTTACACAATAAGTCTCTTCCCAGGAGATTAGTCGGTGCCGATGCAGCCAGCAAAAAGGAATGCTTGGTATGTAAAGGCCCTATTGTAATCTCAGCTGGTTTGCTAACAGGGTAATGCTGGACTACTCCCGTTACTCCTACGGCTGGAATTGTCTTACCAGTGGTTCTCATGCCCACTGTCGAATTTATCACTGATTTGGCCGCCCCCGTATCTACAAGAAAGTTTAATGATTTACCAGCTACATTTATTGCAATTTCGGGTTCACTTCCAAGATTTGCAATCAATTTTACTGGCTGCAGATTACAGGTATGGCCACACCCCTATTGGGTATGGTGACCTCCCTGAATCCCGCTGGCAGCAACTACTTGTGAAGGGGTTAAATGGGAACTGTCAGAAGTTTGCCAGTCTCCTTTTGGGGGATATCTTTTTGTTTCCCCTGTATGTGGCTCATAACTTCGTCTCTGTGGACCCTGATCCTAATTTCGTGTGTCATGTCGTTGTCTAGGGGGTTGGTATGATCTTTGTGAATTTTTCGCTCTACAATCTCGTGCTATGTGTCCCTGTTTATGACAAAAATAACATGTTACCACATTTGACTTACCCACAGGGTTTGGTGATCTATACAAAGGCTGCTTTGTGGTCAGGGCCTGTATACTTACGGCCATTAACTTATCACCTTGTGACTCCCTGTGTCTGGTGATATTCCGGTCGTGATCAATAGCAGCCTCTCTCAAAGTAGCCACCGACAGACCTCGCCAACATGGTTGCGTGGTCTGTACCCTTGTCTTTAATGCTTCTTTTAAACCATCCATTAGCACAGATACTGCTACTTCTTGATGATTTGCATTGGTCCTAATGTCCTCTATGCCAGTGTATTTTGCCATTTCTAATAATGCCCGGTGAAAATAATCAGCAGCTGTTTCTGACTCTTTTTGTTTAATGGAAAAAATTCTATTCCATTTGGCTACAGCTGGGAAATACTCCTTTAACTGTAAATTTATTCTTTTTACATTGTCTTTGTTGTACACATCTGTAAGGGGTACATCCTGATCCAATCCACAATCAGCTAAAAATTGAGCTGAGTCGACATTGGAGGGTAAACATGCCCTCAGCAATATCTGCCAGTCTTTGTTATTTGGCTCTACAGTATTTCCTAGGTCTCTGATGTATTTCTGGCTAGCAACTAGATCTTTCCTAGGATCAGGGAATTCAGACACTATGGTTCTTAATTCCATTCTGGAAAATGGGCTATACATGGCAATGTTCCTGATAGGAGTGACTCCTGTAGTGTCCGTTTTCCCATTTGGAACTGCTATTACCCTAACGGGAGCAAGTTTAATAACCTCATTCTGGTTAGATTCTACAGCCTGGGGTGAAATGGTTTCAGCATAGGGTAAGGTGCCGTACTTACCTGTTGACACGACCTCACCTGTCCCTCCGCTAGGGGCCTTTGTTACTAATCTTAAGGGTTGGGCCGTGCCTACTGTTGTCTCTGATATGGTGGCTGCTAGAGAGAGCGCCGATATTGTTGATGCTTCGTCTTCTTGATCACACTCCTGGGGAAAGTTCAAAACAGGGTACAACTTGCACGGGTTAATACTTGCATTGGTTAACTTATTAACATTATCCTTAACATTTATACAGTTGCTAAGTGCCTGTTTGTTACCCCCTGATGCGTCATTCTCCGCAACCAATTTCTCTCCTGATATGTATGGTGGCGGCGGGGCCGTGGCTACCAGTTTCCTGATAGGATTTGATCCCGCCGCCTGAGCCAATCCTCTCTGTATTTCACCCTCCTGTTGCCATAGCTGCAAATAATCATAATGTTTGATTCGTCTCTTTGTTGATTTAATGAGACATATCCTTCTCCTTAGATTTTGTAACACTTCTGGGCTAAAGCTGCCTACTCTTGGGAACTTCTCCCCGTCATTTACCGTCATTCTCTCCCATTCATCACATAAAACTTCTGTGTGTGAGCCGTATTTTTCACACATTACGTACCTTGCCGACCCGATTGGTCGGTTCACTAAATCAACCCGAACCGAGGTTGATCGCCCCCTTCCTGAACAACTGGCCCCCATAATTTGCAGGTGTTGCTTGCTCTACCTCTGACCTTTATATCAGGGTCTTCAGCGAACCCTTACAAAAAAACAAAATATTCAAAGATAGGTTGACGGTGGTGGTTTACCGAGTACCCCACTTACTCGCCCACGCCGACCAATACGCCCACACACTGATATAGTGCTGGCGTACTCGACCCAGGGCCCCTATGAACCTTTGTTTACTGGAACATGTGAGTGTGATCCGCAGAGCATTAACCCTTTCCAGTAACTGTGGGGTTGTTGGATAATTCCTGAGTGACCAGCGAACTTCCCTTTTAAAAATAAAAAATTACACAAATCACGTTAGAATGTACAAATAGCGTTTATGACCCTTTTTTTTGTACACTAATGGTACTAGGTCAAGTTACTAACTAATGCACACAATTACGTGCGGTACAATCGTTCAGTACATAAGCAACTAATCTTATGTACGGAGCGACCAGTGGAATCGACATTCAGCAGCTGCGAATTCCTTCAGCCTGAGCTTTATGGCCTATATGGGTTCCGCTCCAACCCTTCTTGGTGTTGGGCTACTTGACTCTATAGCGGACTTCCTTGTCTGCTGTACCTGGACCTCCTGGTCTGTTATGCGACCTCCTGGTCTGACCTCCTGGTCTGTTACAGTATGACCTCCTGGTCTGCTACACTCTAATGCTCTTTATATGTTTAACAAGGGATGCCTCCCTAGCCACCATGTATGTCACTTACACGTATGTAATTTCACGAGAACTCGATGATTTCTGTGGTTCAATCCCCAAAATTGTAAAAACTTATATAATTGCAAACACTCACTCACCACATGTACACTTTTGTTTCTATTTCTATTTCTGCGCAGAAATTTCTTTCCTTTAGACCAGATGTGTTGTAAATTGGAGAAGGATCTATTAGCTTAAATTTCGGACACTGAAATAGATTTGCGCTATTTATCGCGTTGCCACCTTTTCGCCTGTTACAATAACACTAGCATGTGATTTGAGTTACGTGGGCGTACCCGGACGCTCCGTTGCGTAATATACGCTGCGTGCGTCGGCCTTTGAGTTGCGTACGCGAGTCTCAGCCTTTTGTTAGAGACACGTGTACGCAATGCAGATATCCACCGTAACACAATGTACACGTTTATCAATGTAGATGATCCTCGATCATCTACCGAACACCACACCAATCTCTCCTTGTATCTTTAGGCAGAGCTGCGTGTGTGCTTTGCAATTTATCCCTTAATGTATTACTTTTACACTTTAACTATGAACTAGCGACAAATCTCTCTTAGCACGTTTATCAATTATAAAATGGCAAACAGGAGAGTGATATATGAAAATACACGAATAAAAAGAAATGCAGATATGCGTGTGTGCGTACGCAAGATAGAAATAAACAGTTTTAAAGGACACTAGCGTGTTGTTCTTACCTCCGGTTCCGGATTCCCTCAGCACCCTTTACTAAGCGAAGCAGACGCTTATCCAGACAGCACTGCGAGGAATATGATCTCCCGCCCTTTGCTGATGGATAATGTCTGCTGGAATTACCTAGCAGAGATATGTGAAGGACGGACGAGCCGCCAATTGATAAAGCTAAATATTTATCTTACATAAAACCCTTTAAGAGGCCTAAGAACACTGTACGCTATTAACGTATGGAGTACCGTAAGGGTACGCACGTTGCGTAACAATTGCTTAGCCGTAGTCGAGACGCTCAAGCGCCACGTTCGCTCACGGCCAAGAGATCACAGGCAGGCACGCTATTGGCTGCCGACTAACGTAATGATTCGCTATAGCGTAGCGGACGCTCGGGACCACGAGGAGATCACCAGCGGCGCTGACGCTAACAATGTTAAACCTTTATAACTATACCATAAAACAGTGTATTATGCAGTAACCCTTGGTGTAGTGATAAGATGAGAATGCAACACTTTGTAAGCGGGTTTACACTAAAGCTGTTTGAGCGATAGAGACGCTCCTATTACCCACTGCAATATAATGAACACACAATACCGGTCTAAGGGTCTAACGCCTTTTAAGGAAATGAATGAACGTTCAAAAGAATAATACAATACAAGTCATACACTACCAATATAACATAGACTACCTAACCAGATAACTACACATGAAATACAATATCAGTACAATAACTATATAAGAGAAACGAGAGAGAAAGAGAAGAGAGAGAGAGAGAGAGAGAGAGAGAGAGATGGCTCACAATAACAAGAAAGACAATATGATTGCGGAGAAAACTTACGCACAAAGGGGAACGATCGCATGCGCCTCTGGACATCCAGCTCCCGATTATCAGCAATGAGAACCGTTGAAGAGTGAGCTGGATGTGATCGGCTTGTCTATTTATGCCCCACACACAATACAATTCAATGGTCCCTACAATCTCATTGTTCATTGGACACAGGAATTCGTCTTCGCACTAAAACAAAAGGTCATAGGTTGGTTCATACAGGTGGGCTGTGACTAATTCCAACTGCTCAGGTGGGTGGGAAACTAGGTTTCCCGCCGCATGGATAAGTAAGTGCAAATAATAGTAAATGGACATAAACTTCTTATGTCCATAACTATTCGCACGAGCGATTAATCCGCTTCAAACCAACACCGGAATATTGCTAATTAAATACTCTTCCGATGGATACTAAACACCACTGTATAATCCTTGTCTGACCCTTTGTATCAGACAAAGAGGGATCTCTCTGTCCATGAACATGCTACATTAACTAAACTTTCAGAATCTATCAAAGGGACCATGATCTACAAAATACCTTATATGGTTAAAATATGTAACGAAAGATTCGCCCGCTAGACGCATACAATCTCTACCGTAAATGCGCATACCGTGCGCCTGCGGGTGCCCGCAACAGCGAGTATGCGCACGCACGGGAGAGCGCACGCATGCGCAGCAGGGACACATATGAGGTGCAAATATGGCAGTGTGCATCGTGATATTTTTCTGACTTTGACAGACTGTACCAAGCAATAGTACAGTATGGTATACCATAGGTACAGGGTATGGTACAGGTATGGTGTGAACTGATCTCTTGATACTCTAATCCAGTGGTTTCCAAACTTTCTGAATCATGGATCCCTAGAGTATAAGTCTTTTTTTGTTATGACACCCCTAAGCCTAAAGTTTCTAATTGAGATATTCAGAAGAAAATTATCATATTAAGAAAACTGTGCTTATATGTCATACTTAGGTTAAGTTATGTGGTGGTGGACAAGGTTGTGCTTCTATTTGTCCACATGTTTTATAATTGGCAGCCACAAGCACTGGTTTTGCCTATCACATTTACCATCAACAATTTGATTTGGTCCTGGACCACCAATCTGTGGCATTGATGCAAGTGCCCCACGCAAAGCTGTCGTCAGAAATTTTGAGGCCCGGGACTGCCAAAATATGCAGGGCAGCCCCCACAGCTTACTGTTCTGGGCGCCAGTTGCAAGACATCAGGTGGTGTCCCTAGGCATGACCACAGTTTTTTGGGACCACAGCAGCAGCACAGGGAAGGAGTCCAAAGCAGGCAGTCATGGAGGCACATCGGAGCTCTAAACTGCTGCCATCTGGGCCCCCTAACGGCCCGAGACTCCAGTCCTGGCAGTCCCTTGATGGCTACCCTGGCCCCACGGGACCCCAGGGTGCAAATTTGAGGACCACTGCTCTAATCCAAATATCGGAGAATATTTCTGGCCAGCTGTGCTCTTCTGACAAGTTCCTATGTTGCACTGCAATAATTATTGCGGTGGGGCAGGACATTCGACACTTGCTTAATATTCTGCAGTGATGTGGTTTGAAGGTATACGTTTAATTTGCTGGCTGACGGGATACCGGCGTTCAGGATGCAGACGCCGGAATCCCGACAGCTGGCAATGCTGGCAGCTGGAATACCAGCCGCAACAGGACTATTCCCATTCGTGGGTGTCCACGACACCCATGGAGTGGGAATAGAGCCTGTGGTGAGTACAGTGAGCCACCGAGCCCGCAGTGTGACAAGCGCAGTGAGCACGCAAGGGGACTCTTTGTGCTCGCCCCGCTGCTGACATACTGGCATCTGGAATGCCGCTGTCGGTATATAGACGGCCGGTAAATCATACTGAACCTGGTTTGAATCATGACATTTTGTACAATTGTGTTCTTTTTATATAGCTGGTACCTTAATGTCTGTGGCTGTTCTAGGACAGAACACAGTCTATATTTATTAGACTATGTACATGTTATTTTATTCACAAAAGCGCATAATAATCAGTATTTTGAATTAGTTGTAATTAACAAGTTAATGGGAAAACATGGAAGATCCACTTTGCTTCTTGCTGCAGTCATACTTTCTCTTCATCTTTGTAGAGGCTGTGCCTGAAATTTACCAGAGAGCACAACACAATATAAGAGGGATAAAATGAAGAATAAGGCAAACAACTGAGGCCAATAATATACCACAGAAAGAGGCTTTCCAGCACTTTCTTGATAGCGATCCTTTGTTCTCTCTGCACAGCACTTTTCCAGATTGCACTTTAATTATCCTGCGCTTTCTTTAAAGAAGATATGTGTTGACTCAATGCCAGCATTAGCTAAGATTCCTCTTGTCACTACAGTGTCTAACAGCATGTACAGAACAATATCCCAATTAGATCTTTGAGTGCTGGAAACATGATATAGCAGCGCATTCTCACCCTTACACTATGGAAGTTTCATAATACAAAGCTATGGTGAAAGCTGAATTCCCTTTATAAGCATCCTTCATATGAAATGTGCAGGTAAACAAACAGGTAACTTGCATTGTAAAATCATTTGCAAAGAAGCAATTGTAAGGGCAGCTCAGATTCACCTTACAACTTGGGTTCCACGGTTACCTGCTGACAATCATTAGTAATCAGGTTGTTCTTTCAGAGGGTTCTATATATTTACCTACTTGAGAAAATAGAAAAAAAAACTTTGTGAACCATTAAAATCACCTGACAGGACAACAACTATACTGTCTAACATACCTGAAAGCAAAGCAAAATCTTTGCTAAGTAAAAAGCTGTATTTCACTTGTTTACACCACGGTAGGTAAGTGTTTTAAAAGAGAGTTGAATGTATAATCTCATTTGAATTTCATGGGGAACCTGCTCAACAATAACAGAATTGTGTGAGACTGCAGAGGTAAGTGACTATAGACAGTACATGGGCCCTCATTCCGAGTTGTTCGCTCGGTATTTTTCATCGCATCGCAGTGAAAATCCGCTTAGTACGCATGCGCAATGTTCGCACTGCGACTGCGCCAAGTAACTTTACTATGAAGAAAGTATTTTTACTCACGGCTTTTTCTTCGCTCCGGCGATCGTAATGTGATTGACAGGAAATGGGTTTTACTGGGCGGAAACACGGCGTTTCAGGGGCGTGTGGCTGAAAACGCTACCGTTTCCGGAAAAAACGCAGGAGTGGCCGGGGAAACGGTGGGAGTGCCTGGGCGAACGCTGGGTGTGTTTGTGACGTCAACCAGGAACGACAAGCACTGAAATGATCGCACAGGCAGAGTAAGTCTGGAGCTACTCTGAAACTGCTAAGTAGTTAGTAATCGCAATATTGCGAATACATCGGTCGCAATTTTAAGAAGCTAAGATTCACTCCCAGTAGGCGGCGGCTTAGCGTGTGTAACTCTGCTAAATTCGCCTTGCGACCGATCAACTCGGAATGAGGGCCATGGTTTGTGTAACGTTAAGGTGTAGTAAAGGATTCCTGTGATGACTGACCCAGGCATTGGGGGTACTAAAGTACAGCTAAATGCATATCAATTTGGAAGCAATCTGTTTATTTTTCAGTAACATGCCAATAGTAAATTGGGATGCAGTCAGTATACCGGCTGTTGGTATCCTGGCGTTCAGAAGACCGACGCTGGAATCAAAACAGACGGTGAAATACCAACGCCTGAATCCCAACAAGCGCTCGGCATTCCCACATGGTTGATGCTGGGTCCATGCCACCAACCGAGTGGGAATAGAACCTGTGGCGAGCGATGCATTTCAAGCGCAGTGAGCCCGCAAGGGGACTCGCTGCCAGGATTCCGGCGGAAAGGATGCCGCTGTTGGTATTATGACAGCCGGCATCCTGTCTGCTCGGATATCATATGTATCCCAGTCAATTTATACCAGTGTGACCCAAACCCCAAGAATATGGTTAGTAAACAGTCTAAGAAAAACAGTGGACACTTAACCACTGGAGTAATTCAGCATTTCTCTCGTGCAGGAAGAGCTGATCCAAAAATCAATTATGCCCGCAATCCCTAACACTGCTACTGGAGTTGAAGTGATACTTACCAGTTACCACTGCCAATTATTTCCATAGTGCCTGCGTGACCTGAGTTCACGCAAGCACAGGGATACAATCGCAAAGGGGGTGGAGGGATCTGATCAGATCCCTCTTTGCATCTCGGATCCCATTCCCATAGTAAGGCGTAGGTTCCCGTAGGCAATGTTTGCTTAATATTAGGCAGCCCCTAATAATGAATGGTCCCATTACTAAAAGACATGTAGTGAACAACTGATGATAAGGCTTCATCCATTACATCAAGGAGATTTTGCAAGGCATGGAGAAACTATGCTAATATAGCTGATGACTTGGCCTACAAATGGAAGTAGTATAAAGACAATGAGGACTGGAAGACAGCGGTAGGAAATGTGAGGGTATATAGTGATGGAAGAAGGATACATTGCAAACCTGGTAACAGTGGGGATTGGTGGTCTTGAGAATCTTTTAGCCTGTAGATAATTTGTCACAGGACAAGATACAGTATTAACTGGTTGAATCCATAGTTTCCGGACTTTTATCTGCTCCTGGGAGGTGTGGTGTGGGGGTTGGAGGGGGCTTGGGTAGTAGGGGGCTTTTTGGGTTTGTGTCTGGATTGTATCATCATAGCCCTACCCCAATAAAAACATCTGTGATTCCCAGCATTGTATAGTGGGAGGTGAGGCCTTGATGATGTCATTCAGTGCAACGTTGTCCAGCCGTCAGACCACCACTTCACTTGGGAAGTGGGTGACAGTAAGCTTCCGCAAGTGGCTTGCAGGAGATTTGTCTAGTCTTCTGGTAGTCTGGAAGAGTCTGTCACAAGCAGCATTAACAATACTCAGCACCACAGGCAGGTGATTGCAGAGAGGCTGGGCTCCTGGCAGAGCTGGCCTTGGGCATAGGCAAACTAGGCAAATGCCTAGAGTATTTGGAATGCCTAGGGGCACAAGCAGATTCTGCCATCGACTCCAGCTTCCAGTGTGTCATCTTCTGGTCATTATCAGTTCATCTCTTCAGTATAGTGGTTAGCTGTTAACATCTGTGGACAATACCATCTCAGTGTCTTCCAAGATTGTGCCATATTGATATCGTACTACTCCAAATCGCATACTGTACTTGTTACTACCGTATCTGAGGAACTGTGCTGCTATAATTACACTGTGAATTCTAGTTGCTGGGCATTGATTCTTTCATCTAACTACCGTTGTGATTATTGAACTGTGTGCGCAATAAAAGAACTTGACTTTTATACCTCTGTCGTTTTGGTCATGCCTTCGGGCGTCTGTGCTAATGGTACCCTGTATGTCCAGGAATCCCATACTGCCACCCAGGTTCACAAACACGCAGGGCCGGCTCCAGGCCTACTAGCACCCTGAGCGAGAAAATGTAAAAGCGCCCCCCCCCCCCATGCGCGCGCCGAAGGCGCGCGCGCTCCCGGAAAAGTGGGTGTGGCCTCTGGAAAAGTGGGCGTGGACTCGTAACTTCATATCATCAAACTGTAAAAATATTTTCACACAATTAGCAGCCTTACACATAGCCACAGTAGTGTTCCTTACACACAATGTCTCCAGTATAGTGCCAGATACACATAATGTGCAGTGCCAGATAGACATGACATGCCTCCCAGCAGTGCCAGATAGACATGACATGCCTCCCAGCAGTGCCAGCTACACATGACATGCCCCGCAGCAGTGCCAGCTACACATGACATGCCCCGCAGCAGTGCCAGCTACACATGACATGCCCCCCAGTAGTGCCAGCTACACAGGATAGTGTTCACTTTTTAGGGCATGGTGCTGATCACAGGGAGGGCACATTTTTAAGTTAGGAGGGCAAAATGATGTACATACTGCTTGTTGTTCCCACACCTATATGTCAAAGCCTTCGGCGCGCAGCAAAAATTAATGGGAGTTACTTCGTGGGGAAGGTACGTGGCCACATAATAGTGGCAATTTGCATTACACCACACAGTAGTGCAGCTAATACACACTGCACCAGGTAGAACCTCCTATACACTTTGCGCCAGGCACAGCACTGAGACACATTGCCTAGCCACAGACGCCTAGCGGGAACACTACATGACATGCCCCCCAGCAGTGCCAGCTACACGTGACATGCCCCCCAGCAGTGCCAGCTACATAAATGGCCACACAGTGCCAGATATGCACCCACAGTTCAGATACATAAATGCCCCCAAAGTGCCAGATACATAAGTGCCTCCACAGTGCAGATATGCCCCCCACAGTGCCAGATACATGATGCCCCCGCAGTGCCAGATACATAAGTGCCCACACAGTGCCAGATATAAAAATGCCCACACAGTGCCAGATATGTCCCCACTGTGCCATATATAAAAATGCCCGCACAGTGCCAGATATGCCACCACAGGGCCAGATACATAAATCCTCCCAGTGCCAGATACATAAATGCCCACATATTGCCAGATGCATAAGTGCCCACACAGTGCCAGATGCATTATTGCCCCCCACAGTGTCAGATACATTAATGCCCCCAGTGCCAGATATGCCCCCACAGTGCCATATACATAATGCCCCCACAGTGCAGATATGCCCCCACAGTGCCAGAAACATAATGCCCCCACAGTGCAGCTATGCCCCCACAGTGCCAGATATATAATGCCCCCACAGTGCAGATATGCCCCCACAGTGCCAGATATATAATGCCCCCACAGTGCAGATATGCCCCCACAGTGCCAGGTACATAATGCCCCCACAGTGCAGATATGCCCCCACAGTGCCAGAAACATAATGCCCCCACAGTGCAGCTATGCCCCCACAGTGCCAGATATATAATGCCCCCACAGTGCAGATATGCCCCCACAGTGCCAGATACATAATGCCCCCACAGTGCAGATATGCCCCCACAGTGCAAGAAACATAATGCCCCCACAGTGCAGCTATGCCCCCACAGTGCCAGATATATAATGCCCCCACAGTGCAGATATGCCCCCACAGTGCCAGATATATAATGCCCCCACAGTGCAGATATGCCCCCACAGTGCCAGATATATAATGCCCCCACAGTGCAGATATGCCCCCACAGTGCAAGAAACAATGCCCCCACAGTGCAGCTATGCCCCCACAGTGCCAGATATATAATGCCCCCACAGTGCAGATATGCCCCCACAGTGCCAGATATATAATGCCCCCACAGTGCAGATATGCCCCCACAGTGCAAGAATCAATGCCCCCACAGTGCAGCTATGCCCCCACAGTGCCAGATATATAATGCCCCCACAGTGCAGATATGCCCCCACAGTGCCAGATATATAATGCCCCCACAGTGCAGATATGCCCCCACAGTGCCAGATATATAATGCCCCCACAGTGCAGATATGCCCCCACATGAATAAACATAATGCCCCCACAGTGCCAGATATATAATGCCCCCACAGTGCAGATTTTAACTTACATGGCATTGTCACTGCGGACTGCGGTGCTGGGAGCCAGGAGGGGGAGTACTGCTGTGGGCCCAGGCAGGCAGGCGGGCGGGCGGCTGGACGGATGAACGATTCCGTCTGCGCTGCGCGGCGCCGGCGTCTAACGTCAGACGCCGGCGCCGCACAGCGCGCTGCGCGCACACACACACAGTTTGAAGGCTGGCTCCAGGCAGGAATATGGCGGCCGCAGCGTGCGGCGCCCTAAAAGAGTGGCGCCCCGCGCGGCCGCTCCAGTCGAACATGCCTGGAGCCGGCCCTGCAAACACGTCAACCCTATGCCTGAGGCTTCCCCAGGTCAGTCTCAACTCTCAGGCGTGACAGCCCAGATGTAATGCACGCACAATATTGGTGGCATTGTCAGATATCACAAATCCCCAGGAGAGTCTAAGTGGGGTAAGCCATTGTGCGATGATGTCCCTCAGTTTCCATAAGAGGTTGTCAGCGGTGTGCCTCTTATGGAAACTGGTGATACACAGCGTAGCCTGCCTAGGAACGAGTTGGTGTTTGTGAGATTCTGCTGCTGGTGCCACTGCTGTTGTTGCTGCAGAAGGCAATACATCTACCCAGTGGGCTGTCACAGTCATGTAGTCCTTAGTTTACCCTGCTCCATTTGCCCACATGTCCATGGTTAAGAGGATAGTGGGTACAATCAAATTTTTCAGGACACTGAGGACACTTTTCTGTCCCCGGGAATAGCTTGCCTAGTAAAGTGGAGTATAGATGGGATTTGGTACCGGGGACATAGTACGTCTATCAACTGTCTAAATCCCACTGCACTAATGGCAGATACCGGACACACAATAACACCAGCATAGTTGTTATGGCCTCAGTAATCCGCTTTGCAACAGGATGACTGGTGTCATATTTCATCTTCCTCGCAAAGGACTGTTGGACAGTCAATTGCTTAGTTAAAGTAGTACAAGTGGTCTTCCAACTTCCTCTCTGGGATGATGATCGACTCCCAGCAGCAACAGCAGCAGCAGCAGCAGTAGGCGTACCATTCAAGCATCCTCCGGAGGAATCCCGGATAGGAGAGGACTCATCAGTCATGCCAGTGACATGGCCTGCAGGCAGGGCCGGTGCTAGGGTGTTCGGCGCCCTCCTGCAAACTATCAATTTTGCACCTTTTTACAAATACAAATGTGAACGATCTCATCCTCAGAGCTGTAACTACACATTTTGGTGCCCTCTCAAGATCCATAAACATACGGTCATAAAAAAATTACCTAAAATATAGGGGCGTAAAATAATTATGTTGCACAGTAGTCTCCATTATTCAAAATTACACCACACAATAGTATCACTTACATACATTACGCCAGGTAGTGCCCCTTATATTCATTACGCCAGATACAGCCCCCTTTTACATATTGCACCAGGTAGAGCCAGACACACATTATTCCAGATAGAGCACCCTTTTACACACTGAGCCAGGTAGAGTTCCCTCTTACACTTTGCACCAGGTAGAGCACCCTTTTACACATGCCACTTCCCCCAAAAGGAGGAAGAGCCAAAAATATAGGGGCCACTGAATAGTACCAATTCACATTACACTGCACAGTAGTGTTCGCTAGTCACATTACACCGCACAGTAGTGTCCGTTACTCACATTACACTGCACAGTAGTGTCCGTTACTCACATTACACTGCACAGTAGTGTCTGTTAGTCACATTACACCGCACAGTAGTGTCTGTTAGTCACATTACACTGCACAGTAGTGTCTGTTAGTCACATTACACCGCACAGTAGTGTCTGTTAGTCACATTACACTGCACAGTAGTGTCCGTTAGTCACATTACACTGCACAGTAGCGTCCGTTAGTCACATTACACCACATACTAGTGTCCGTTAGTCACATTATACCAAACAGTAGTGTCCGTTAGTCACATTACACCTCATACTAGTGTCCGTTAGTCACATTACACCGCACAGTAGTGTCAGTTAGTCACATTACACTGCACAGTAGTGTCCGTTAGTCACATTACACCGCACAGTAGTGTCCGATAGTCACATTACACCGCACAGTAGTGTCTGTTAGTCACATTACACCGCACAGTAGTGTCCGTTAGTCACATTACACCGCACAGTAGTGTCCGTTAGTCACATTACACCGCACAGTAGTGTCCGTTAGTCACATTACACCGCACAGTAGTGTCCGTTAGTCACATTACACCGCACAGTAGTGTCCGTTAGTCACATTACACCGCACAGTAGTGTCCGTTAGTCACATTACACCGCACAGTAGTGTCCGTTAGTCACATTACACCGCACAGTAGTGTCCGTTAGTCACATTACACCGCACAGTAGTGTCCGTTAGTCACATTACACAGCACAGTAGCGCCCGTTATTCACATGACACCTCACAGTAGCGTCCGTTAGTCACATGACACCGCATAGTAGCGTCCGTTCGTCACATTAAACTGCACAGTAGTGTCCGTTAGTTACATTACACTGCACAGTAGTATCCGGCTGGTCATCCTTGAGCATGTGCAGAGGTGAACGCAGATCCGGCTGCGTATGCAGTGATCTGCGTTTATCTCTGAGTTACCCCCTATGCCAGGTACAGCCTTTATTCCCTCCACAGTGCGGCCCCGGTACCTGCAGGAGGTCCCGACTCGGGCGCTGCTCATCCGCTCCCTTCTTCTCCATTTTCTCACAGGCTCCGTTACTCCAGTGGCTCTGTAGGATGTTGTCAGTAACCCCGAGAGGGGGCGGAAGCGGGAACTAATTACCCGGGCCTGGGACTGATGGAGGGGCCGGAGGGGCCCTGGTCCCCTGCACTCCCAACCCCCTCCCACCTTACTGGGCAGCAGCAGCTCTCATCTTGGCAGCACAGCACATGCTGCAGTGTGCTGTTCTGCAGTGGGGCAGAGAGGCTGCTGCTATTGTTATTGTTCATGTATGGGTGGGTGGGGGGAGTGTGATCACAGTGATCACACTCCCCCCTCGAATTCACCCTGGCTGAGGGGCTCAGGGGCTGAGTGCTCGGGGCTCAGGGATCAGGGACTACACCTACCCTGCTCTGTACAGCCTAGACTTTTTTTTTTACAATGATTTTCCCCATAAAGGGGCGTGGCCACGGCTCCCGCGATTAGGCCACGCCCCCAACCATCTAGGCCTCTCGTGAATGGCAGCGGCAACGTCGCTGTGTGTAGGCTGAGGCCACACAGGCACACACTGTGTGCACACTTTCTGGGGAGGAGGGGGAGCCGCCGCGCTGCAATCTGCAAGGGCCGCTACCTGTCATCCAGGGTGACAGGCGCAGCGACAGCTGGCAGCAGCAGGGATGCAGAGCAGGGAGAGGCTGAGCGCCTCTTCAGTTTGGCGCCTCCCTGCACTGCATCCCTTTGCTGAGCGGCTAGCGCCGGCTCTGCCTGCAGGACTATTTATGTTCCTGACTGAGGAGGAAATTGACGTTGAGGGAGTTGGTGGTGTGGATTGCAGGAGCTTGGATCCAACAGGAAGAAGGGATTTAGGTGTCTGTGGAATGCTTATGCTATTACCCAAAGTTTCTGAACTTGACATTGACTTATGATGAATGCGCTGCAGGTGATGTATAAGGGAGGATGTTCCTAGGTGGTTAACGTCCTTATCCCTACTTATTATGCATTGACAAAGGCAACACATGGCTTGACACCTGTTGTTCAGATTTGTACTTCTACAGTGACATCCTCAATCTCAATATCAGCAACTGTACTGATCCTCTGTGTCGGCAGTCGCTCGTCCATCCATAATTGTATACCACCTACCCGTGGTTTTTTTTTTCTATCTTCTTGATACTAGTAGCTTACTTTAGGAGTCTGCAGTGCTGACAGACAGTGTCCAGCAGGTCCGTCATTACATAATATATACCTGTCCGGCTGCAGTACTAGTGTGATATATATATATATTTTAATTTTATCTCATTATCATCCAGTCTATATTAGCAGCAGACACAGTACGGTAGTCCACGGCTGTAGCTACCTCTGTGTCGGCAGTCGCTCGTCCATCCATAATTGTATACCACCTACCCGTGTTTTTTTTTTTTTTTCTATCTTCTTGATACTAGTAGCTTACTTTAGGAGTCTGCAGTGCTGACAGACAGTGTCCAGCAGGTCCGTCATTACATAATATATACCTGTCCGGCTGCAGTACTAGTGTGATATATATATATATTTTAATTTTATCTCATTATCATCCAGTCTATATTAGCAGCAGACACAGTACGGTAGTCCACGGCTGTAGCTACCTCTGTGTCGGCAGTCGCTCGTCCATCCATAATTGTATACCACCTACCCGTGTTTTTTTTTTTTTTCTATCTTCTTGATACTAGTAGCTTACTTTAGGAGTCTGCAGTGCTGAGTCTGACAGACAGTGTCCAGCAGGTCCGTCATTACATAATATATACCTGTCCGGCTGCAGTACTAGTGTGATATATATATATATTTTAATTTTATCTCAATATCATCCAGTCTATATTAGCAGCAGACACAGTACGGTAGTCCACGGCTGTAGCTACCTCTGTGTCGGCAGTCGCTCGTCATCCATAAGTATACTAGTATCCATCCATCTCCATTGTTTACCTGAGGTGCCTTTTAGTTGTGCCTATTAAAATATGGAGAACAAAAATGTTGAGGTTCCAAAAATTGGGAAAGATCAAGATCGACTTCCACCTCGTGCTGAAGCTGCTGCCACTAGTCATGGCCGAGACAATGAAATGCCAGCAACGTCGTCTGCCAAGGCCGATGCCCAATGTCATAGTACAGAGCATGTAAAATCCAAAACACCAAATATCAGTAAAAAAAGGACTCAAAAATCTAAAATAAAATTGTCGGAGGAGAAGCGTAAACTTGCCAATATGCCATTTACCACACGGAGTGGCAAGGAACGGCTGAGGCCCTGGCCTATATTCATGGCTAGTGGTTCAGCTTCACATGAGGATGGAAGCACTCAGCCTCTCGCTAGAAAAATTAAAAGACTCAAGCTGGCAAAAGCACAGCAAAGAACTGTGCGTTCTTCGAAATCCCAAATCCACAAGGAGAGTCCAATTGTGTCGGTTGCGATGCCTGACCTTCCCAACACTGGACGTGAAGAGCATGCGCCTTCCACCATTTGCACGCCCCCTGCAAGTGCTGGAAGGAGCACCCGCAGTCCAGTTCCTGATAGTTAGATTGAAGATGTCAGTGTTGAAGTACAAAAGGATGAGGAGGATATGGGTGTTGCTGGCGCTGGGGAGGAAATTGACAAGGAGGATTCAGATGGTGAGGTGGTTTTTTTAAGTCAGGCACCCGGGGAGACACCTGTTGTCCGTGGGAGGAATATGGCCATTGACATGCCTGGTGAAAATACCAAAAAAATCAGCTCTTCGGTGTGGAAGTATTTCAACAGAAATGCGGACAACATTTGTCAAGCCGTGTGTTGCCTTTGTCAAGCTGTAATAAGTAGGGGTAAGGACGTTAACCACCTTGGAACATCCTCCCTTATACGTCACCAGCAGCGCATTCATAATAAGTCAGTGACAAGTTCAAAAACTTTGGGCGACAGCGGAAGCAGTCCACTGACCAGTAAATCCCTTCCCCTTACTCACACAGCTACCTCATTGCGCCTCTTTTTTTCTTTGCGTCATGTGCTGTTTGGGGAGTGTTTTTTGGAAGGGCCATCCTGCGTGACACTGCAGTGCCACTCCTAGATGGGCCAGGTGTTTGTGTCGGCCACTAGGGTCGCTTAGCTTACTCACACAGCTACCTCATTGCGCCTCTTTTTTTCTTTGCGTCATGTGCTGTTTGGGGAGTGTTTTTTGGAAGGGCCATCCTGCGTGACACTGCAGTGCCACTCCTAGATGGGCCAGGTGTTTGTGTCGGCCACTAGGGTCGCTTAGCTTAGTCATCCAGCGACCTCGGTGCAAATTTTAGGACTAAAAATAATATTGTGAGGTGTGAGGTGTTCAGAATAGACTGAAAATGAGTGGAAATTATGGTTTTTGAGGTTAATAATACATTGGGATCAAAATGACCCCCAAATTCTATGATTTAAGCTGTTTTTTAGTTTTTTTTGAAAAAAACACCCGAATCCAAAACACACCCGAATCCGACAAAAAAAATTCGGTGAGGTTTTGCCAAAACGCGGTCGAACCCAAAACACGGCCGCGGAACCGAACCCAAAACCAAAACACAAAACCCGAAAAATTTCAAGTGCACATCTCTAGTCCCAAGTCATTGTTCCAGTGCCACTGCAACAACAGGGGAAGGGTTATACTCCAACCTGTTAGTGGTACCAAAACCGTGTGGTTCAGTAAGACCCATTTTGAATCTGAAATCCTTGAACCCTTACTTAGGGTTTTCGGGTTCAAGATGGAATCCTTGCGAGCAGTGATTGCAGGTCTGGAAGAACAGAAGTTTACGGTTTCCCTGGATATCAGGGACGCCTATCTCCATATCCAGATTTGGCCACCTCATCAGGATTACCTGAGGTTTGCCTTGCTGAATGATCACTACCAGTTCGAGCCGCTACCCTTTGGCCTGTCCACAGCTCTGAGGGTGTTCACGAAGGTGATGGCGGAGATGATGTTCCAACTTCGGGTCCAGGGGGTCAATATTGTCCCTTACCTGGATGATCTCCTGATAAAAGCAAGATCCAGGGAGCTTTTATTGCTCCATATAGACCGCACTATCCAACTTCTGTCACACCATGGGTGGATCCTCAATTTACAGAAGTCCCACCTGGAGCCAACTCAGCGGCTCCTGTTCCTGGTAAATTTGCTGGATGCTTTGGCCCAGAAGGTGTTCCTCCCAGAATACAAAGCAAGAACACTTCAGGAGATGGTCCGCTTGGATCTCCGGCCTACTCGAATATCCATCCATCTTTGCATAAGATGGTTGGGGAAGATGGTTGTCTCGATGAGGCGATCCAGTATAGAAGGTTCCATGCCAGAACATTTCAATTGGATCTCCTGAGCAAGTGGTCCAGATTACATCTTCAGATGCACTGGATAATACGGCTGTCACCTCAGGCCAGGATTTCCATCCTGTGGTGGCTGCAGTCCTCCAACCTACTTGAAGGCCGAAGTTTTGGGATTCAGGATTGGATCCTCCTCACAATGGATGTGAGTCTGATAGGACGGGGAGCTGTCACCCAGGGGGCTCAGTTGCAGGGCAGGTGGTCAACCCACGAAGCCCTCCTTCCGATCAACATTCTGGAACTTCGGGTGATCTACAATGCTCTGATTCAGGCCTCTCCTCTGCTCAGGGATCACGCGATCCAAGTACAGTCGGACAACACCACAGCGGTGGCGTACATCAGTCGACAAGGAGGAACAAAAAGCAGTGCCTGCATGCAAGAGGTGTCAAAGATACTCCTCTGGGCAGAAAGAAATGCAAGAGCACTGTCAGCAATCTTCATTCCGGGAGTAGACAACTGGGAAGTGGACTTCCTCAGTCGTAACGATCTCCACCCAGGAGAGTGGGGGCTTCACCATCAGGAGTTACAGCAGCTCATCGACCGGTGGGGCCGCCCACAAATAGACATGATGTCTTCTCGACTCAACAAGAAGCTTCACTGGTATTGCTCACGAACCAGGGACCCTAAGGCGAGGGCAGTGGATGCACTGATGTCACCTTGACCTTACCAGTTGATCTACCTGTTTCCTCAGATTCCATTGCTCCCAATGGTGCTCAAGGGAATCAGGAATCAAGGAGTCCAGACAATTCTGATTGCCTGGATTGGAGAGAGGACAGAGGGGGACAGATCAGGAGAGGAGAGGTAGAGTTGTGTGTCATCATTATAGAGGTGGTATTGAAGGCCAAAGGAGTTAATGAGTGCACCCAGGGAAGAGGTGTACAGGGAGAACAGAAGGAGGCCTAGGACAGAACCCTGAGGGACATCAACAGGAAAGATGTAAGAGTGTGAGCTGATGCTGGAGGCAGATGCAGAGAAGGAGCGGTTAGTGAGTTAAGAGGTAAACCAGTCAAGGATAGTGCTAAAGAGGCCAATGTTTTGGAGTGTGCGGAGGAGGAGAGGATGATCCGCGGTTTCAAAGGGAGCAGAGAGGTCCAGAAGGATGAGCAGAGATAAGTGGCCCCTGGATTTGGCCGAAAGCAGGTCATTGGTGACTTTCACCAGGGCAGTCTTGGTGGAGTGGAGTGGGCGAAAGCCAGATTGTAGTGGATCAAGGATGGAGTTGTCAGAGTGGTAGCTTGTGAGACGGCTGTAGACCAGTCATTCAAGTAGTTTGGAGGCGAATGGGAGAAGAGAGATGGGGCGGTAGCTAGTGATTGGTGAAGGGTCGAGGTTGGTTTTTTTGAGAATAGGTGAGACCAGAGCATGTTTGAATGGTGAGGGAAAGATGCCGGTAGAGAGCGATAGGTTAAAGAGGTAAGCAAGGTGGGAGCAGACAGTGGGGGAGAGGCAGCAGAGAATATGGGAGGGGAAGGGGTCCAGGGGGCATGTTGAGGGGGGGATAAGATGAGGGAGTGGATTTCCTTGTCTGAAGATAGATGGAGGGGAAGGATGATGGGTAGAGGGAGGCAGCAGAGGGGTGAAGGGAGGAGATGTCGTGTTGGATATCCTCAATTTTGGAGATGAAGAAGGAGGCAAAGTCAGTGGCAGTTAGGGACGATGGGAGGGAAGGAGGAGGGGGGTGAAGGAGAGTGAACAGTACACAATCCTAAAATCAGATAGGCATCAGAATAGTTGGTTGCATGAATAAATCTTTAGAATAAGAAAGTGTCCTGGTTAGTCTCCAGATAAATATCTGTTTAATTTTTGGAAATAATGCTGGCATTCCAGCTAAATAGGTATGCAGTTAACACCCTAGCTGTCGGAATCCCGACACCTGTCAAAAGGCAGATATCGGAATCCCAATGGGGTCAAGATACCGACATCGGAACTCGTACAAATAGGATCTCGACCACTGTAAGTATAGACGATGACCGCAGTTTACTGCCGGGGGGGGAGGGGGGGGGGTTAGTGATAGGTTGCGAGGGGTGGGAGGTTAAGATTAAGCTGTGGACAGAGGGGCTTAGGGTTAGGCGCCACCAGGGGGGGGGGGGGGAGGTTAGGTTTAGGATCAAAGAGGGGTGGGTTAGGGTTAGCAGTGGGGTGGGGGGTTAGGTTTAGGCACCACTGGGGGGAGGTTAGGGTTAGGTTACAGGGGTTAGCATACTATACTCACCGCTGTCAGGATTTCAAACTTAGGGATGCCGGTGTCAGTATTTTGACCGCTGGCATCTCGTCCGTTCCAAACCCGCTAAATGTATACTTTGTAATTTCCCCTTTTGGTCTCCTATGCATAGCAGAGGAACAAATTAAATGATAGTACAAGCAGAGAAGAAGATAACAGTGGTTAGGTTACCTTATTGTATTGTCACATTGTAGTGCTGCAGCATAATAAATTCAGCATTTTCATATACCACGGAGCTGGGTGTAACAAATGAGCGGCATGCCCAGGATCAGTGTTACCATGTGCACGCTGGCAGAAGCAGTGAACCAGTAGTGCTCACATATGTGTGATGAGCCCAGCAGCAGCTGTCATCTGCAGGGGCTACCTGTATGTGTCCAGCGCTAGATCAGGAAAACATCTGGTAGCTACGGCTGGTATGATGGCTGCTCTGCAGCTAGGGGAAGCAGCTCCGCTCGTCAAGATCAGCCACTGCAACAGCCGGGGGAGAAACAGGGAACTGTCGGCTGGGAGGGCGCAGGGAGGATATCCCAGATCCCAGCTGCTGTGTTTTGGGAAGCGCAAAATATCTGACTTTCCTCAGCCTGTCCCCAGCAGCCCTGCTCCTTGTGTCAAAAAGAAATAGAAGGAGTGGTACGAGAGAGCAGTCCACACAGGGTGATTCACTCAAGCGCTAGAGCTTGGATTCAAACAGGGAACCCAGGTGGACAGACCAATACACTGCTAGTGGTGAGGTGAGTGACATCTAGACCCTTGCCGCGGCCGCCCCTAGGCTAACCTAGTAAAATTAGAATTTTTTGCTAAATTGATACAACGGGATCATGCCACCCTACAGTGGCCAGCGCCCATAGGGCCTAATTCAGAGTTGATCGCAGTAGCAAATTTGTTAGCAGGTGGGCAAAACCATGTGCACTGCAGGGGGAAGGGGCAGATATAACATGTGCAGAGAGAGTTAGATTTGGGTGGGGTTTGTTCAAACTGAAATCTAAATTGCAGTGTAAAAATAAAGCAGACAGTATTTACCCTGCACAGAAACAAAATAACCCACACAAATCTAACTCTCTCTGCAAATGTTATATCTGCCACACCTGTAGTGAACATGGTTTTGCCCAACTGCTAACAAATTTGCTGCTGCAATCAACTCTGTATTACCCCCTTTGGCAGCTGCCTAATGGTGGCACCAACCCTGACATCACCCCTGTAATTTTACAGCATACAGGACAGGTCCAGCACCCCTGTATTTTCGCAGCACCCCTGTATTTTTACAACATACAAGACAGGGCCAGTGTACCTTTATTTTAACAACAGCACCCCTGTATTTTTACAGCATACAAGACAGGGCCAGTGTACTTTTATTTTAACAAGAGCACCCCTGAATTTTTACAGCATACAGGACAAGGACAGCACCCCTATATTTTAACAACACCCCTGTAATATTACAGCATACAAGACAGGGCCAGTGTACCTTTATTTTAACAACAGCACCCCTGTATTTTTACAGCATACAGTACAGGGCCAGCACCCCTGGCCCTATACTGTATGCCCTGTCAGGCAACCCAGGCAGACAAATACCGGGGTGCTGTTGTTATTTTAAAAACAGCACCCCTGTTTTTTACAGCATACAGGACAGGGCCAGCACCCCTGTATTTTAAGAATACCCCTGTAATTTTACAGCTTACAAGACAGGGCCAGTATACCTTTATTTTAACAGCAGCACCCCTGTAATTTTAATGCATACAGGACAGGGTCAGCACCCCTGTATTTTCACAGCACCCCTGTATTTTTAGAGCATACAAGACAAGGCCAGTGTACATTTATTTTCACAGCACCCTTTAACTGTTTAGGTACCGAACGTAGAGATCCAAACACTAACAACGAGAGCAAACTTTCTCCTCTCCATGACAGAGCCATCCGATATTCGGGAATCCCCTGGACATAAAGAGTAGGGAGAATAGGTAAGAATGGTTCAAGACATTGAAGTGAGTTTTGTTTGTTTTAGTAGAGACACGTGTTCCACCGAATATTTACCTCATATTTGTATTTGGCTATGGAATGTCTAACATTACTCCCTGAAATCGTAACGTGTGGTTTTTTTTTTAAACATGTTTTTATTAATGCATCACTTCACAGTACAGCATGTTTGCATATAAAAGGTGAGGGAAACAAAACATATACAATGAATACATAAGATTGATATCAGCATAGACATACGTTACAAAATGTGCTCTTCAAGACAGTATATTGAAAATATTAGCAGTATTACAGTAATATAAAGCGTTGTTTTCCAAATGGTATTATCAATAACATAGATCTCAAATTATCCAAATAATAAATAAATAAATAAGTGGACGCTTGCCACTCTGTTTCCACTAAGTCCGCGAGGAGGCCAGGTGCCTGGGATGCATTCCCTCTCCAATCATTACAAAGGCTCAAGTGTCTAGTAGTATAGGAGAGTCACCCATCACTATTCTTGTTTCATACCATTCAGTATTTTTAAGTGAGCATCTTATTCATTTTTGATAATCCGCAGGAAGAGTTGCTATATAGCTATCCCAGACATCAAAAAACCGCCCTACCAGTTTATGTTTATGTAATGTGGTGTCCAACCATTGCATTTGGAATAAATGATGTAATTTATTTTTAAACAAAGCTAGCGTGGGAGGGCTATGGTGAATCCAGGATTGTAATACAGGTTGAGTATCCCATATCCAAATATTCTGAAATACGGAATATTCCGAAATACGGAATTTTTTGAGTGAGACTGAGATAGTGAAACCTTTGTTTTCTGATGGCTCAATGTACACAAACTTTGTTTAATACACAAAGTAATTAAAAATATTGTATTAAATGACCTTCAGCCTGTGTGTATAAGGTGTATATGAAACATAAATGAATCGTGTGAATGTATACACACTTTGTTTAATGCACAAAGTTATTAAAAATATTGTCTAAAATGACCATCAGGCTGTGTGTATAAGGTGTATATGAAACAGAAATGTATTCTGTGCTTAGACTTGGGTCCCATCACCATGATATCTCATTATGGTATGCAATTATTCCAAAATACGGAAAAATCCGATATTCAAAATACCTCTGGTCCCAAGCATTTTGGATAAGGGATACTCAACCTGTATAGCTTTGCAGGCTGCCGAACTAATGGCGAGTAATAAACTTTTGCATCCTTTGTTAATTCTCTGTCTTTCTTGGAGAATTCCAAACAAAGCCCATTTAACTGTAAATGGGACAAAGTTAATTAATTGTTCTGTCGTGTAGCGTCTAATTTGAAGCCAAAATCGATGCAGCATAGGACAATTCCAGAAGCAGTTCAATATACACCCTGGTGCATTGAACTTAAGGCATGCATCTGAGTCGGACATACCCGCCAAGTGTTGTCTATGTGGGGAATAATAAGTCCTATGGGTAATATTATAATACATCTCATGATATTGCGCTGAAGGAATCAATTTACAGGAATTTGTTAAATTTTGCAATAATTTATCATATGTAAGAGTTGGGATTTCTAAAGTCCATTGTTGCAGACCTGACCTGGCCGTGTTTTTTTTTAAGATTCACCATATAGATTTGATCATCCTGGAACATATCTTTAATTTCTTAAAGCATGCTGATGTCTGGTAACTTGTCTGAAAACTGGAAAAGATTTAAGCAAAGGTTTAATATATATCTTGCTGCATGTGGAGCTGATACAGAGGCTGACAAAACTAAGGCATCCATTTTCCTCCATGTGATAGGAGAGGATGTGCTGGACATTTATAATAGTTTTCAGTTTGATGAAGGGCAGAATATGGTGCTATCTTCTATAATGCAAAAGTTTGAAGATTACTTTGTGCCAAGGAAAAATGTGACATATGAAAGATATAAGTTTTTCACATGTGATCAGAAGTCTGTAGATGGATTTGATCAGTATGTTACAGAGCTGCAATCACTCAGTAAAACCTGTGAGTTTGGTGATTTAAAGGATTCACTGATTAGAGATCGTATTGTCTGTGGAATACCTGATAATGGACTCAGAGAGAGATTGCTGAGAGAGCAAGACCTAACACTAGACAAGGCAGTGATTATGTGCAGATCTGCAGAAATAACTAGATTTAAAGCCAAAAAGTTACACAAGGAAGCTGATGTAGTGCAGAAAACAGAGCCAAGCAAACCTGTAGTGCAGAAAACAGAGCCAAGCAAACCTCCATTTGTGGAAATGCTCACAATCCTAAAATGTGCCCTGCTTATGGTAAAACCTGCATGAAATGTGGTAGACTTAATCACTTTGCCAAATGCTGTAAAATGAAAAGTCAAACAACCAAAGTGCATGCTGTTAAACAAACAGAGGAATTCTTTGTGGATTGCATTGAACTTTGCAGATAAGAAAGAATGGCAGTACGTATGGTATAATGGTTAGCATTACTGCCTCACAGTACTAAGGTCATGGGTTCGATTCCCACCATGGCCCTGTGTGGAGTTTGTATATTCTCCCCGTACTTGCGTGGGTTTCCTCCGGGTACTCCGGTTTCCTCCCACAATCCAAAAAATATACTGGTAGGTTAATTGGCTTCTGACGAAATTAACCCTAGTGTGAATGCGTGTGAAAATAATTGTGCAGGGACTGATGTGAATGGGCAAATATTCTCTGTAAAGCGCTGCGGAATATGTGTGCGCTATATAAATAACTGGTAATAATAATAATTGTCCCTTTAACTGTTAACAAGATTGTCATTCCCTTTAAGCTTGATACTGGCGCGCAGGTGAATTTAATATCGTTTCAAGACTATAAGACTTTTAGAGTAAAATTCATCCAGCCAAAGTGAAAGTTACAGGGTACACTGGGGAGGAAATTCCTGTGAAAGCTACATGCTTAGTGACACTGAAATACAAGGGACAACAGTTTAAAACAACTCTACTGATTGTGGATAAAAATGTGCAACCGATTCTAGGATTAAGTTCCTGTGAGATACTAAGCTTGCTAAAGAAAGTTTTTATGGTGACATCACAAGTAGAAGATGACTGCAAATCTATTTTTACAGAATACAGAGACTTGTTTGAAGGTCTAGGTTGTTTGCCTGGAGAGCATAAAATAAATATAGACACGCAAGTTTCTTCAGTAATACACCCCTGTAGAAAAGTGACGTTTGCACTGAGAGAAAAACTGAAACAAGAGTTAAATCGCATGGAAGCCTTGGGTGTGATACAGAAAGTTGATGAGCCTACTGAATGGGTAAGCTCTTTAGTAATTGTTGAAAAGAAAAATGGACAACTCAGAATATGTCTAGACCCCAGAGATTTAAACAAAGCTATTAAACAAGAACATTTCAAACTACCAACCAGAGATTAAATCATGTCGCAATTTACGGGATCAAAATGGTTCAGTAAATTGGACGCATCTTCAGGATTCTGGCAAATGAAGCTAGATGAGGCCAGCTCAAAGCTTTGTACATTTAATACACCAGAAGGTCGATACAAATTTCTTCGACTACCATATGGAATACTGTCTGCTCCAGAAGTATATCACAAAAAGATACACATGATTTTTGAACATATTCTAGGTGTTGAAACAATGATGGATGACATTATTGTCTGGGGATCTACAAAGGAAGAACATGATTCTAGATTGAGACAAGTAATGGAACTTGTCAAGAAAGTGAATCTAAAGCTATACAAGGACAAATGTGAATTTGGCGTGAATACACTTACCTTTATGTGCGACGTGGTCTCGGATCAAGGTGTAAAACCAGACCCAAGGAAAATATCAGCCATAGTGAACATGGAACGTCCTAACAACAAAGATGACGTCAGAAGATTCCTAGGAATGATTACTTAGGAAAGTTTATTACTCAACTCTCTGAACGAACAGCCTCTCTTAGATGGTTGTTGGACAAAGATAACGAGTGTATGTGGTCACATGAACAAGAAGAAAGTTGGCAAAACTTGAAACAGATCCTTACAGAGCAACCAGTGTTAAAATTCTTTGATCCTGCGAAAAGAATAAGAATTTCAGCAGATGCTTCGCAATTTGGCCTAGGCTCAGTGCTGTTACAAGAACATGAGGATACATGGCAACCAGTAATCTATGCATCAAGAGCACTGACAAGTGCTGAAACAAGGTATGCTCAGATAGAAAAAGAACTTTTAGCAATCACAGATGCATGTGAGCGATTTCATAAGTTTGTGTATGGTCAAACATTTACAGTGGAAACTGACCACAAGCCATTGGTAGCTATTATGACTAAATCATTACATGACTGTCCCATGAGAATTCAATGAATGCTTATCAGACTACAGAAATATGATGTACACTTGCTGTACTGTCCCAGCAAATACATGTACATTGCTCATACACTTTCTCGTGCTGTGGACAAAAGTGAAGGCTCCAAAAGTCTGATGGATGAAGAGTTAGAAGCCTATGTTAATTTGATCGTTGCTTCTCTACCAGTGTCTCTTGCAAGACAAGAACAGATTAGGAAAGAAACTAAGACAGATGACACAATGAAAGTGTTGACAGATATCATTCTGAAAGGTTGGCCAGCAGAAAAACATGCGTGCCCACTTTCTATCCATGATTATTGGATGTACCGCAGTGACCTTACAGTTGTCGATGGTATTATTTACAAAGGCAATAGGTTTGTCATACCTGCACGACTAAGAAAAACTATGCTGTGCAAGATACATGAAGGCCACTTAGGAGAAGAAAAATGTAAGCGGAGAGCGCGTGAAGTTATGTATTGGCCAAGAATGAACCAAGACATAGCACAGACTACAGCTACATGTGAATTATGTCTTACGTATAGATCAAAACAACAAGTCGAGCCACTGAGTCCTCACGCAGTGCCAGAGAGACAGTACCAGAAAGTTGGTGCAGATTTGTTTGATTGTAATTGGAAAACGTACATTGTTGTGACTGATTATTACTCTAACTACCCTGAGGTGAAGACACTACATACAACTACTAGTAAAGCCGTAATCGATTGCATGAAGTCAATCTTTGCAAGGCATGGTGTTCCTATGGAAGTGTTCACTGACAATTGTCCTCAGTTTTCCAGTGCTGAATTTAGCCAATTTGCTGATGAGTGGGAATTTATCCATACTACGTCAAGTCCCCACTATCCACGCTCAAATGGGTTGGTGGAAAGTTCAGTAAAAACTGTAAAGAGTCTCATGAAAAAAGCTCAAGAAGGTAAAGAAGATTTCTACAATAGTCTTTTAATCTACCGCAGTACACCATTACAGAATGGACTTTCTCCTGCACAAATGCTGATGGGAAGGAGGATTAGAGCAAATCTCCCGATACATGATGAACTGCTTAATACACATTACTCAGCGTTGGTCAGACTGAGTAAGGAACGTCAACTGGCGAAACAGAAACTGTTCCATGACAGGCAAACAAAAAGCTTACCTGATCTAAAATCGGGTGACCAAGTCCGTCTCAGAGATCACGAGAAAGGTATTTGGGTGCAGAAAGGTATTGTGCAAGCACAAGAAGCACCAAGAACTTATACTATATGTACAGAGCATGGAATGGAAGTAAGAAGAAATCGGGTGGATTTAAGATCTCAACCTAACCATAATGAAGACAACATGACTGAAGAATACCCTTCATCTGACATGTATGTGTTAGGCGCCGGGGTCCGCTTGTCTGCGCGGCCCGGCGCCTAGCAACTAGAGACGCCGTGCGCGTACAGCCGCCGGCTCCCTAGCAATGCTAGACGCCGGGCGCGCTGAGCCGCACGGACCCTAGCAACGGGGACGCCACTGGCGGACCGCGTTCCCCGTTGCTAGGCTTTAGGAAATTAAGATATTCACCTGCTCTCTGGCCGTGCAGCAAGGCAGCTGCACGGCATTTATTCTAATCAGCCTTTAGCAGCTGATTGGAGGACTCCTTGTTAAATACACTCTCAGGGCTTCTCACAGACACCGGTAATAGCTTCCTGCATGCTGCCTTTGTTTGCTGAGAGTCTGTTTTCAGTCCTGCTGTATCCGGTCATTCCAGTCCTCAGAAGTCCGGTATTCGGGAGTTGTCATCTCATCCCAAGAGGTCATTTGGTTCCCTGGAGTCCTGACTGATCACCGTTTTATATCCAGTGGTGTTCGTGAGTTGCGGCTCTGCCGTGTGTTGCGGCTCAGCCGCTTTACCTTTTATATTTTGTGTTTGGAGCATTTGCGGAGGGTTCCGCTTCCACAAGTCCTCTCTGGTACTCGGCGGTGCCGGGTAGGAGAATTGGACAAGTGGATATTTTGGTTGTCCTTTTCCCTGGCGGTTTCTCCGCACATATTATAGTTTTGAGTTTGCTTAGCCCCTGGCCTGGTTGTTTAGTTAGAGGGCCTCTTGTTATCACCCTGTCTCGGGTTTCCCTTTGTCTCTCATTAAGACCGGGGGGCATCGAAGTTGGGCAGACATAATCCGCCCTTCAAACGCGGCTGCCAAGGGCTCAAGAAACCATAGTCTCGCAGGGGATTTCTGACAACACGGGTGAGACAACAGAGTTAGGGCACCAGGGGCTATTTTCCTGTCCTGCTCCCTTCCCCAGCATTCCGTTCCAGTGCTCCGGTCCTTGCCATAAGATCTCCTCTGACCAGAGTGCTGGAATCATAACATTATTACCGGCCATACCAAAACTTAAAATTAAACGGGGTTTAATTTTTTCTCATTCAGTTTTGTGAGAGTTTATCGGCCTCATGAGTCCAACAGGTTTAGGGCCAAATCCTGGTCAGCTCTTAGTCAGCCAGATTCAAGAACTTACTCAGATGGTTCAGGATCTTTCTCTTCGGGTGAAGTCGCAGGAAGATCTTTTGCGAGCTTCCCCAAGGGTAGTCCCTGAACCAAAGATGCATTTGCCTGACCGTTTTTCTGGTGATAGAAAAGAGTTTTTTAATTTTAAAGAATCCTGTAAACTTTATTTTCGTTTAAGACCGACTTCCTCGGGTACTGAATCTCAGCGGGTCGGGATTATTATTTCTTTGCTCCAGGGGGATCCTCAGACCTGGGCATTTGGTTTAAGAGCAGAGGATCCGGCATTGTTGTCAGTTGACGCTTTTTTTGAGTCTTTAGGGCTCTTGTATGATGACCCTGATAGAGAGGCGTCCGCTGAAAGTCAGTTGCGCGCTCTCAGACAGGGTAGAAATCCTGCGGAGGTTTATTGTACGGAGTTTCGCCGTTGGTCGAACGACTGTGGCTGGAATGACCCAGCCCTGCGCAGTCAGTTTCGCCTCGGCTTATCAGAGTCTATAAAAGACAGTCTCCTTCAGTACCCCGCTCCTGAGACTCTCGATAAACTCATGGAGCTTTCTATTAAGATTGATCGTCGTCTCAGAGAGCGGAGGGCTGAAAAAGGAGCACCTGTAAGGTCAAGTCTGTGTGTATATTCCATTCCTGAAGACGTAGAGGAGCCCATGCAGATGGGTCTCTCCCGGCTGTCTCCTGAAGAAAGAGCCGGAAGGCAAAATTCTGGTCTTTGTCTGTACTGTGGGGGTAAGGGACATTTTGCTCGTAATTGTCCGAACAAGTCGGGAAACGCTTTGACCAGGTGAATTGTGAGGGGGTTCACCTAGGTCTGCAGCTTATCTCCTCGAATAACTCCCTTTTAGTCCCAGTTAAAGTTTCCTTTGGCAGCCTCAGTTCTTCGGTGTCGGCTTTTGTTGACAGTGGAGCTGCAGGAAACTTTATGGATTTAACTTGGGCTCAGGCCTTAGGCATTCCTCAGTTACCTTTGGGTAGGTGTGTCACCATGCATGGCTTAGATGGGAGTCCGCTGTCTAATGGGATTATTTCTCTCCGTACACCCCCTGTACTACTTACAGTAGGAGCTCTACATTCCGAGAAAATCGAGTTCTTTCTTACACATTGCCCAGCAGTTCCAGTTGTTCTGGGTCACCCTTGGCTGGCCTTTCATAATCCCACCATTGATTGGCGGTCGGGGGAGATTTCACAATGGGGTACTTTTTGTGATAAGGAATGTATCACGTTTCCAGTCAGAGTAGCAGCTATCATTCCAGAACTCATTCCGGTGGAATACCAGGAGTTTGCTGATGTTTTCTCCAAAGGCAATGCGGACATTCTGCCTCCCCATCGGCCTTATGATTGTGCTATTGAGTTAATTCCTGGTGCCGCATTGCCAAAGGGAAGATTATATGCATTATCCGGGCCAGAAACTGCGGCTATGAATGATTATGTAAAGGAGAGCCTTGAGAAAGGATTTATTAGACCATCAAAATCTCCTTTAAGTGCAGGCTTCTTCTTTGTGGAGAAAAAGGATGGCTCGCTTAGACCTTGCATTGATTTTAGAGCCCTGAATAAGATCTCAGTTAAAAACACCTATTCTTTGCCGTTGATTTCTGTACTCTTTGATCAGTTACGTTCTGCTGTGATTTTTTCTAAAATTGACCTTAGAGGAGCGTACAACCTCATCCGAATTAAATCTGGAGATGAGTGGAAAACGGCCTTCAGTACTCAGTCGGGTCACTACGAATACTTGGTGATGCCGTTCGGCCTGTCCAATGCTCCGGCAGTTTTTCAAGACCTCATTAACGATGTGCTCCGTGACTTCCTAGGGAAATTCGTGGTCGTTTACTTAGACGACATCCTGATTTTTTCTGAATCAATGGAACAACATGTTACCCAGGTGCGTCTGGTTCTTCAAAAGTTACGTGAGAATCATTTATATGCCAAGCTGGAGAAGTGTGAGTTTCATGTCACGGAAGTATCTTTTTTAGGGTACATAATTTCCCCTCAGGGATTTTCCATGGAACCAAAGAAACTCCAGGCCATCCTTAGTTGGGCGCAACCCACCAATTTAAAAGCAATTCAGCGCTTTTTAGGGTTTGCGAATTATTATAGGAGGTTCATTCATTCTTTTTCTGACCTGGTTGCTCCCATTGTAGCTCTGACAAAGAAAGGAGCGGATCCTACCAACTGGTCGCGTGAAGCTGAGTTGTCCTTCCGGGCCTTGAAACAAGCCTTTGTCTCGGCTCCAGTCCTCAGACATCCTAATCCGGAATTGCCCTTTGTGGTGGAGGTTGATGCCTCGGAGGTTGGAGTGGGGGCTATCCTTTCTCAAAAGGATCCGGAGTCTCTGGAGTTACATCCTTGTGCCTTTATGTCCAGGAAATTCTCCTCCGCTGAATCCAACTATGACGTTGGTAATCGGGAGTTACTGGCAGTAAAGTGGGCTTTCGAGGAGTGGAGGCATTGGCTGGAGGGAGCAAAACATACTATTTCGGTATTGACTGACCATAAGAACCTGCAATACATTGAATCGGCTAAGCGGCTTAATGCCCGGCAGGCACGTTGGGCATTATTTTTTACGCGTTTCAAATTTATAATCACTTTCAGGCCTGGTTCCAAGAATACTAAGGCTGATGCCATGTCACGTAGCTTTCTTCCGGTTCACAATAACAATCCTGTTACCCCCATACTTCCATCTTTGGTCATCTGGGCGGGCCTCACACAAGATTTATTTACCCAGTTAAAACAGCTTCAACACCAAGCTCCTAGAATTACTCCTGCTGGTCGTCTTTACGTCCCTGAGTTTTTGAGAGCTACTGTTTTAACGGAATTCCATGATAACAAAGTTTCAGGGCATCCAGGAGTCTCTAAGACATTGGAGTTAGTCTCTCGCTCAGTATGGTGGCCTGGTCTTTCTAAAGACGTCAAGGAATTTGTTTATTCATGTCAGGTTTGTGCACAGCATAAGGTTCCCCGTTCCTTGCCCATCGGGCAACTTATGCCCTTAAATGTTCCTCTCAGGCCGTGGTCTCATATTTCCATGGATTTTGTGGTTGACCTTCCCCTTTCAGCCGGATTCCGAGTCATATGGGTGGTAGTGGACCGTTTTAGTAAAATGGCTCATTTTATTGCTCTTCCCCGATTGCCTTCTGCCCAAGAGTTGGCAGTTTTGTTTCTCCGCCATGTTTTCAGGCTTCATGGGTTGCCTACTGATATTGTTTCTGATCGGGGTCCACAATTCATCGCACAATTCTGGAAATGTTTTTGTGCCTCATTGAAGATGAAATTGTCGTTAACATCCGGTTACCACCCACAATCCAACGGGCAAACCGAACGAGTTAACCAATCATTGAAACAATATTTGCGCTTGTATTCAGCCAAACTCCAGAATGATTGGTCCGAGTTTCTTCCGTTGGCTGAATTTGCTTACAATAATTCTTGTCATTCCTCCACTAAAGAGTCTCTATTCTTTTCAGTTTTTGGTTTTCACCCCAGAGCTAATTCTTTTTTTCATCATTCCTCAGTCTCCTCGCTTACCTTAACCTCCCATCTCAGAGCCATTTGGAAAAAGGTGCACCTTGCTCTCAGAAAAGCGGCCTTTCGAGAGAAGAAATTTTCTGACAGGCTCCGACGTCCTTGCACTTTTAAGGTGGGAGATAGGGTGTGGTTGTCGACTCGCAACATCAGGCTTCGACAATCCTCGGCTAGACTGGGACCCAAATTTATTGGGCCATTTCTTATTATTAAAAGAGTCAACCCAGTTGCCTTTCGGTTACGTTTACCAAGATCTCTCAGGATTAGAAATACGTTTCATTGTTCCCTGTTGAAACAATACGTTTCTTCCAGTAGATTTCCTCTGAAGATCTCTCAGGGTAGATCTCCAGTGGATGTACAGGGACAACAGGAGTTCTTGGTAGAGAAGGTTCTCGATTCCAAATTGTCCCGGGATTGGCTGTATTTTCTGGTTCACTGGAAAGGCTATGGTCCGGAGGAAAGGTCTTGGGTCCTGGATAAGGATCTTCATGCCCCGAGGCTCAAGAGGGCATTTTTTCGGGAATTTCCTCAGAAACCTGGCTTTAGGGGTTCCTTGACCCCTCCTCAATGGGGGGGGGGTACTGTTAGGCGCCGGGGTCCGCTTGTCTGCGCGGCCCGGCGCCTAGCAACTAGAGACGCCATGCGCGTACAGCCGCCGGCTCCCTAGCAACGCTAGACGCCGGGCGCGCTGAGCCGCACGGACCCTAGCAACGGGGACGCCACTGGCGGACCGCGTTCCCCGTTGCTAGGCTTTAGGAAATTAAGATATTCACCTGCTCTCTGGCCGTGCAGCAAGGCAGCTGCACGGCATTTATTCTAATCAGCCTTTAGCAGCTGATTGGAGGACTCCTTGTTAAATACACTCCCAGGGCTTCTCACAGACGCCGGTAATAGCTTCCTGCATGCTGCCTTTGTTTGCTGAGAGTCTGTTTCCAGTCCTGCTGTATCCGGTCATTCCAGTCCTCAGAAGTCCGGTATTCGGGAGTTGTCATCTCATCCCAAGAGGTCGTTTGGTTCCCTGGAGTCCTGACTGATCACCGTTTTATATCCAGTGGTGTTCGTGAGTTGCGGCTCTGCCGTGTGTTGCGGCTCAGCCGCTTTACCTTTTATATTTTGTGTTTGGAGCATTTGCGGAGGGTTCCGCTTCCACAAGTCCTCTCTGGTACTCAGCGGTGCCGGGTAGGAGAATTGGACAAGTGGATATTTTGGTTGTCCTTTTCCCTGGCGGTTTCTCCGCACATATTATAGTTTTGAGTTTGCTTAGCCCCTGGCCTGGTTGTTTAGTTAGAGGGCCTCTTGTTATCACCCTGTCTCGGGTTTCCCTTTGTCTCTCATTAAGACCGGGGGGCATCGAAGTTGGGCAGACATAATCCGCCCTTCAAACGCGGCTGCCAAGGGCTCAAGAAACCATAGTCTTGCAGGGGATTTCTGACAACACGGGTGAGACAACAGAGTTAGGGCGCCAGGGGCTATTTTCCTGTCCTGCTCCCTTCCCCAGCATTCCGTTCCAGTGCTCCGGTCCTTGCCACAAGATCTCCTCTGACCAGAGTGCTGGAATCATAACAGTATGATGATCCTCATAATGGTGAACAAACCACGATTCTAGAAAGGTCCAACATGGTAGATGAAACACAGAATGTGTATGAAAGACCCAAAAGGGAAATACACAGACATGAGAGACTCATTGAAACGTGTTAGATGATGTTCTTAATATGACGTTGTTAATTGTTGCATTGAAGCATATAGGGCTTATCTTTAAAGAAAAGAGTATGTGATGTTAGTGTATTAGAATGCTTAATATTTGTAGACACTCCCTTACTAATCTGTGTAAGCCTGAATCTTCAGTGATGGTCCCTGGAACCAGGGGGATGCTGGGAAGTGGGTGGTCCGGTGTGCAGTGTGTCTGGAGTTGGTGATGGAATAAAAACAGCACAGCAGTGAACTCACATGTCTCTGTGTCCTGATGACTGGATTTACAAACATATGAACAAAACAATCAGTTAAATGGGAGGAGGGTGCTTTAGGGCCTGATTTTGAGTCACACACAATGCCAATAAATGGTCAATCTTTTTCAACTGTGCATGTGTCTAAGCAGCTTAAATATCACACAGCACATGCGTTCTGTGGTTGCACAATAGCGAATGAGATGCACGGTCTCAGACATGTGGTTGGTGGCTGGAAGGTGGCTATTCAGGCACATCTTCTGGGCATGTGAGGGGAGTGTAGTGGGTTTGTTGCATAACTGGTTGCAAACTCAAATTCTTAATTGCCTACATTGGAGATCATACTCTGACAGATAATCTGTACCTGGCATGGGGCATCTACAAGTTTCGATTGTGCTTTTCGATAGTCTAAAGATGTAGCAAGTGGGATTGCTGCGTTCAAAGATGCACAAAGTTGCCATCTGTGAGGAGTCTGTTTTCGATAGTCTAAAGATGCAGCAAGTGGGATTGCTGCATTCAAAGATGCACAAAGTGGCCATCTGTGAGGAGTCTGTTCTGGTTATCTGGGCCTGTGTAGTGCAGGTTCATCAGTGGGGGCTGCTGCCTGGACTCCGCTCTTCTTGGTCTGGACCGATGACCTGCAATGAGTTCAACAGCCTCATCATCTGCATCTGGTCTTCAGCTGTTTTTAACAACCCACTAAGGCAGCCTGATACTAGTCATTAATGTTTCATGCTTGCCATGTTATGTTTGATGTTCTGCCTGTGTTGGAGTCTCTGTAATCAGACCCCTTGTCACCAGTGGTGACTCCTACATGACTGAGGTAAGGGGGCTGCCGCTACCTGTGCCTGCCCAGAGAGGGGCGAGGAGAAGAGGAGACAGTCAGCCCGTCAGCTGGGTCCCGGCACCTGCGCAATTATCTGGTGCAAATGCTCACCAGCAGCGGCCGGTCTGTGAATGTGCAAACCCCTGGCTTCTATGGACTGCTTCCTACAGGAAGCCAGCTCTCTGCTAATCGCAGCCCAGTCTGGCAGTCCAGGAGAGCGGAAACACCTGTAGTGTTAGTGACTGTCAGGTAGGACTTCTAATAGCAAGCTTAGAATACACAGCCATCCTGAGCAACAAGACAGGTATTCATATGGCCGATATTCACGCAAGTGATCCGATTCTTCGTCTGAGCATCATCCAAAGATGGCGCAGTGATGCAGACTGCCTCTACAGTATCTTTGAATTACCCCCATAGTACACACCCATGGTACACTGCCATCACACTGATTTGGATCTGGTAGCATTCAGTGACGTGCGGTGAGGTCACTGGTTGGGGAAGCACTGGCAGCTAACAAGCCCTCCCCCCCCCCCCCCCCTGAAAAAAAAAGTGTGGTCCCCCAACACACCAGTAAAACCAGCACTAGGCAGAACCAGCCAGGGGGAGTAATGCCACAGCAGGGGAGACACTCAGTGTGGGGTCCCCCTGCCATAACATTAATCTGCCCCCCAGCCAGTCAGCCCAGGGTTGGAATTCCTCGGAAAGTGGGAACCCCGAAAAATTAAAATGGGGTCCCCCCTCCCGAGCAATAACCAGCACTGGGCTGATAGCCCAGTGCTATGCCCCGCACCCCTGGTGGCGGTGGGTGCGGGGTTCATTGTGTGTTAATAGTGTTCTTTACAGGTGGCCTACAAGTCCCAGTAAGCCTGCCCCAGCATGCTGGCACTTGGAGAACCACAAGTGCCAGCATGCCCGGACACAAAGGGCCTGCTGGCACCTGTAGTCCACCTGCAAAGAATAGTAATATTGGGGCAGATGTATTAACCTGGAGAAGGCATAAGGAAGTGATAAACCAGTGAGATGTGCAAGGTGATAAAGGCACCAGCCAATCAGCTCCAATATGTAAATGAACAGTTAGGATCTGATTGGCTGGTGCCTTTATCACCTTGCACATATCACTGGTTTATCACTTCTTTATGCCTTTTCCAGGTTAATACATCTGCCCCATTGTTCTTTACAGGTAGCCTACAGGTCCCAGCAAGCCTGCCCCAGCATGCTGGCACTTGGAAAACCACAAGTGCCAGCATGCCCGGACATAAAGTGCCCGCTGGCACCTGTAGTCCACCTGTAAAGAAAATATTAAAATAAAAACACCACACAAGTCTTGAAAATAAGCTTTATTAAACTGGGTCTTCACCTGGGGGCGGCGGCCTTTAAGCTCTTTTGCGTGGCCGCCGCCTTCCCAGGGCTTCCGGCGTCTTCACCTTGGGGGGGCGCAACCTCCCCAGGGCTTCCAGCGTCTTCACCTGGTGGGCTGAGGCTGCTAAGCTCTTTTGCATAGCCGCCGCCCAGCCAGGACTTCCGGCGTCTTCATTCTTCAGGAGCTCTTCACAGCTCCTCCTCCGCCGTCGGACTGACTCTCCTCCGCCTCGCGCTGACATATATAAGTCAGCCGGAGGGGGCGGGGCGATGAGGCGGCGAGCCGTGATTGGCTCGCGGCGGCCATCTTGAATTTCAAAAATGACGCTGAGGCGCCATTTTTTAAACTGGAACCGCTCCGCTGCCAAACTCTGCAGGATAAAGGTACTTTCCGCAGCCGCAACCCGCACCGCCGACGCCCGCTCCACCGCCGCATCCCGCCGCCCGCACCTTCGCCGCATCCAGCCGCCCGCACCTCCTCCGCCAGCGTCGCCCACACAGTGATTGACAGCGGATCCAGTGACGGATCCGCTGGCCAATCACTGTGGCCTCACTCACAGGGACGTGCTTTCATAGGTTGAAAGCACGTCCCTGATGGAAAGCGGCACCACTAATGGTGCCGCTTTCCCATATATTTTCAATGGGCTTTTACAGCCCACGGCTAGTCCCCGCCCGTGCCCACCCCCCGCTCCCCATACTTTCCCCAGTGACAACGGGAGGAACCACGTTCGGTGCCTCCCAAACACATATACAAAACAGCAACGATAAGAATAATATTAAGAAGATACATATGACACAGAATATGTGTCATATGCATCTTCTTTGTATTATCTTAATCATTATGACAGGGGAGGCACTGCCTCCCCTGCCTCCCCTGACTGCACGTCCCTGGTAGCATTGTACAATGTATATCAATGCAACTCTTCCTTTATAGAACATATTTTTCTTCTCTATATTTATATGTTGTTATAGTGAATTCACTCTGCTGTGTAGTGTTGTTTGGGGTGTAATAACTGAGAACGACTTATAGAGGAATTCTGGGCACTTGCGTACAAATCTAGAGATGAGCGCCTGAAATTTTTCGGGTTTTGTGTTTTGGTTTTGGGTTCGGTTCCGCGGCCGTGTTTTGGGTTCGACCGCGTTTTGGCAAAACCTCACCGAATTTTTTTTGTCGGATTCGGGTGTGTTTTGGATTCGGGTGTTTTTTTCAAAAAACACTAAAAAACAGCTTAAATCATAGAATTTGGGGGTCATTTTGATCCCAAAGTATTATTAACCTCAAAAACCATAATTTACACTCATTTTCAGTCTATTCTGAATACCTCACACCTCACAATATTATTTTTAGTCCTAAAATTTGCACCGAGGTCGCTGTGTGAGTAAGATAAGCGACCCTAGTGGCCGACACAAACACCGGGCCCATCTAGGAGTGGCACTGCAGTGTCACGCAGGATGTCCCTTCCAAAAAACCCTCCCCAAACAGCACATGACGCAAAGAAAAAAAGAGGCGCAATGAGGTAGCTGTGTGAGTAAGATTAGCGACCCTAGTGGCCGACACAAACACCGGGCCCATCTAGGAGTGGCACTGCAGTGTCACGCAGGATGGCCCTTCCAAAAAACCCTCCCCAAACAGCACATGACGCAAAGAAAAAAAGAGGCGCAATGAGGTAGCTGTGTGAGTAAGATTAGCGACCCTAGTGGCCGACACAAACACCGGGCCCATCTAGGAGTGGCACTGCAGTGTCACGCAGGATGGCCCTTCCAAAAAACCCTCCCCAAACAGCACATGACGCAAAGAAAAAAAGAGGCGCAATGAGGTAGCTGTGTGAGTAAGATTAGCGACCCTAGTGGCCGACACAAACACCGGGCCCATCTAGGAGTGGCACTGCAGTGTCACGCAGGATGTCCCTTCCAAAAAACCCTCCCCAAACAGCACATGACGCAAAGAAAAAAAGAGGCGCAATGAGGTAGCTGACTGTGTGAGTAAGATTAGCGACCCTAGTGGCCGACACAAACACCGGGCCCATCTAGGAGTGGCACTGCAGTGTCACGCAGGATGTCCCTTCCAAAAAACCCTCCCCAATCAGCACATGATGCAAAGAAAAAGAAAAGAAAAAAGAGGTGCAAGATGGAATTGTCCTTGGGCCCTCCCACCCACCCTTATGTTGTGTAAACAAAACAGGACATGCACACTTTAACCAACCCATCATTTCAGTGACAGGGTCTGCCACACGACTGTGACTGATATGACGGGTTGGTTTGGACCCCCCCCAAAAAAGAAGCAATTAATCTCTCCTTGCACAAACTGGCTCTACAGAGGCAAGATGTCCACCTCATCTTCACCCTCCGATATATCACCGTGTACATCCCCCTCCTCACAGATTATCAATTCGTCCCCACTGGAATCCACCATCTCAGCTCCCTGTGTACTTTGTGGAGGCAATTGCTGCTGGTCAATGTCTCCGCGGAGGAATTGATTATAATTCATTTTAATGAACATCATCTTCTCCACATTTTCTGGATGTAACCTCGTACGCCGATTGCTGACAAGGTGAGCGGCGGCACTAAACACTCTTTCGGAGTACACACTTGTGGGAGGGCAACTTAGGTAGAATAAAGCCAGTTTGTGCAAGGGCCTCCAAATTGCCTCTTTTTCCTGCCAGTATAAGTACGGACTGTGTGACGTGCCTACTTGGATGCGGTCACTCATATAATCCTCCACCATTCTATCAATGTTGAGAGAATCATATGCAGTGACAGTAGACGACATGTCCGTAATCGTTGTCAGGTCCTTCAGTCCGGACCAGATGTCAGCATCAGCAGTCGCTCAAGACTGCCCTGCATCACCGCCAGCGGGTGGGCTCGGAATTCTGAGCCTTTTCCTCGCACCCCCAGTTGCGGGAGAATGTGAAGGAGGAGATGTTGACAGGTCGCGTTCCGCTTGACTTGACAATTTTGTCACCAGCAGGTCTTTCAACCCCAGCAGACCTGTGTCTGCCGGAAAGAGAGATCCAAGGTAGGCTTTAAATCTAGGATCGAGCACGGTGGCCAAAATGTAGTGCTCTGATTTCAACAGATTGACCACCCGTGAATCCTTGTTAAGCGAATTAAGGGCTGCATCCACAAGTCCCACATGCCTAGCGGAATCGCTCCCTTTTAGCTCCTTCTTCAATGCCTCCAGCTTCTTCTGCAAAAGCCTGATGAGGGGAATGACCTGACTCAGGCTGGCAGTGTCTGAACTGACTTCACGTGTGGCAAGTTCAAAGGGCATCAGAACCTTGCACAACGTTGAAATCATTCTCCACTGCACTTGAGACAGGTGCATTCCACCTACTATATCGTGCTCAATTGTATAGGCTTGAATGGCCTTTTGCTGCTCCTCCAACCTCTGAAGCATATAGAGGGTTGAATTCCACCTCGTTACCACTTCTTGCTTCAGATGATGGCAGGGCAGGTTCAGTAGTTTTTGGTGGTGCTCCAGTCTTCTGTACGTGGTGCCTGTACGCCGAAAGTGTCCCGCAATTCTTCTGGCCACCGACAGCATCTCTTGCACGCCCCTGTCGTTTTTTAAAAAATTCTGCACCACCAAATTCAAGGTATGTGCAAAACATGGGACGTGCTGGAATTTGCCCATATTTAATGCACACACAATATTGCTGGCGTTGTCCGATGCCACAAATCCACAGGAGAGTCCAATTGGGGTAAGCCATTCCGCGATGATCTTCCTCAGTTGCCGTAAGAGGTTTTCAGCTGTGTGCGTATTCTGGAAAGCGGTGATACAAAGCGTAGCCTGCCTAGGAAAGAGTTGGCGTTTGCGAGATGCTGCTACTGGTGCCGCCGCTGCTGTTCTTGCGGCGGGAGTCCATACATCTACCCAGTGGGCTGTCACAGTCATATAGTCCTGACCCTGCCCTGCTCCACTTGTCCACATGTCCGTGGTTAAGTGGACATTGGGTACAACTGCATTTTTTAGGACACTGGTGAGTCTTTTTCTGACGTCCGTGTACATTCTCGGTATCGCCTGCCTAGAGAAGTGGAACCTAGATGGTATTTGGTAACGGGGGCACACTGCCTCAATAAATTGTCTAGTTCCCTGTGAACTAACGGCGGATACCGGACGCACGTCTAACACCAACATAGTTGTCAAGGACTCAGTTATCCGCTTTGCAGTAGGATGACTGCTGTGATATTTCATCTTCCTCGCAAAGGACTGTTGAACAGTCAATTGCTTACTGGAAGTAGTACAAGTGGGCTTACGACTTCCCCTCTGGGATGACCATCGACTCCCAGCGGCAACAACAGCAGCGCCAGCAGCAGTAGGCGTTACACGCAAGGATGCATCGGAGGAATCCCAGGCAGGAGAGGACTCGTCAGAATTGCCAGTGACATGGCCTGCAGGACTATTGGCATTCCTGTGGAAGGAGGAAATTGACACTGAGGGAGTTGGTGGGGTGGTTTGCGTGAGCTTGGTTACAAGAGGAAGGGATTTACTGGTCAGTGGACTGCTTCCGCTGTCACCCAAAGTTTTTGAACTTGTCACTGACTTATTATGAATGCGCTGCAGGTGACGTATAAGGGAGGATGTTCCGAGGTGGTTAACGTCCTTACCCCTACTTATTACAGCTTGACAAAGGGAACACACGGCTTGACACCTGTTGTCCGCATTTCTGGTGAAATACCTCCACACCGAAGAGCTGATTTTTTTGGTATTTTCACCTGGCATGTCAACGGCCATATTCCTCCCACGGACAACAGGTGTCTCCCCGGGTGCCTGACTTAAACAAACCACCTCACCATCAGAATCCTCCTGGTCAATTTCCTCCCCAGCGCCAGCAACACCCATATCCTCCTCATCCTGGTGTACTTCAACACTGACATCTTCAATCTGACTATCAGGAACTGGACTGCGGGTGCTCCTTCCAGCACTTGCAGGGGGCGTGCAAATGGTGGAAGGCGCATGCTCTTCACGTCCAGTGTTGGGAAGGTCAGGCATCGCAACCGACACAATTGGACTCTCCTTGTGGATTTGGGATTTCAAAGAACGCACAGTTCTTTGCGGTGCTTTTGCCAGCTTGAGTCTTTTCAGTTTTCTAGCGAGAGGCTGAGTGCTTCCATCCTCATGTGAAGCTGAACCACTAGCCATGAACATAGGCCAGGGCCTCAGCCGTTCCTTGCCACTCCGTGTGGTAAATGGCATATTGGCAAGTTTACGCTTCTCCTCCGACAATTTTATTTTAGGTTTTGGAGTCCTTTTTTTACTGATATTTGGTGTTTTGGTTTTGACATGCTCTGTACTATGCCATTGGGCATCGGCCTTGGCAGACGACGTTGCTGGCATTTCATCGTCTCGGCCATGACTAGTGGCAGCAGCTTCAGCACGAGGTGGAAGTGGATCTTGATCTTTCCCTAATTTTGGAACCTCAACATTTTTGTTCTCCATATTTTAATAGGCACAACTAAAAGGCACCTCAGGTAAACAATGGAGATGGATGGATTGGATACTAGTATACAATTATGGACGGGCTGCCGAGTGCTGACACAGAGGTAGCCACAGCCGTGAACTACCGCACTGTACTGTGTCTGCTGCTAATATATAGACTGGTTGATAAAGAGATAGTATACTCGTAACTAGTATGTATGTATAAAGAAAGAAAAAAAAACCACGGTTAGGTGGTATATACAATTATGGACGGGCTGCCGAGTGCCGACACAGAGGTAGCCACAGCCGTGAACTACCGCACTGTACTGTGTCTGCTGCTAATATATAGACTGGTTGATAAAGAGATAGTATACTCGTAACTAGTATGTATGTATAAAGAAAGAAAAAAAAAACACGGTTAGGTGGTATATACAATTATGGACGGGCTGCCGAGTGCCGACACAGAGGTAGCCACAGCCGTGAACTACCGCACTGTACTGTGTCTGCTGCTAATATATAGACTGGTTGATAAAGAGATAGTATACTCGTAACTAGTATGTATGTATAAAGAAAGAAAAAAAAACCACGGTTAGGTGGTATACACAATTATGGACGGGCTGCCGAGTGCCGACACAGAGGTAGCCACAGCCGTGAACTACCGCACTGTACTGTGTCTGCTGCTAATATAGACTGGTTGATAAAGAGATAGTATACTCGTAACTAGTATGTATGTATAAAGAAAGAAAAAAAAACCACGGTTAGGTGGTATATACAATTATGGACGGGCTGCCGAGTGCCGACACAGAGGTAGCCACAGCCGTGAACTACCGCACTGTACTGTGTCTGCTGCTAATATATAGACTGGTTGATAAAGAGATAGTATACTCGTAACTAGTATGTATGTATAAAGAAAGAAAAAAAAACCACGGTTAGGTGGTATATACAATTATGGACGGGCTGCCGAGTGCCGACACAGAGGTAGCCACAGCCGTGAACTACCGCACTGTACTGTGTCTGCTGCTAATATATAGACTGGTTGATAAAGAGATAGTATACTCGTAACTAGTATGTATGTATAAAGAAAGAAAAAAAAACCACGGTTAGGTGGTATATACAATTATGGACGGGCTGCCGAGTGCCGACACAGAGGTAGCCACAGCCGTGAACTACCGCACTGTACTGTGTCTGCTGCTAATATAGACTGGTTGATAAAGAGATAGTATACTCGTAACTAGTATGTATGTATAAAGAAAGAAAAAAAAAACACGGTTAGGTGGTATATACAATTATGGACGGGCTGCCGAGTGCCGACACAGAGGTAGCCACAGCCGTGAACTACCGCACTGTACTGTGTCTGCTGCTAATATATAGACTGGTTGATAAAGAGATAGTATACTCGTAACTAGTATGTATGTATAAAGAAAGAAAAAAAAACCACGGTTAGGTGGTATATACAATTATGGACGGGCTGCCGAGTGCCGACACAGAGGTAGCCACAGCCGTGAACTACTGCACTGTACTGTGTCTGCTGCTAATATATAGACTGGTTGATAAAGAGATAGTATACTCGTAACTAGTATGTATGTATAAAGAAAGAAAAAAAAACCACGGTTAGGTGGTATATACAATTATGGACGGGCTGCCGAGTGCCGACACAGAGGTAGCCACAGCCGTGAACTACCGCACTGTACTGTGTCTGCTGCTAATATATAGACTGGTTGATAAAGAGATAGTATACTCGTAACTAGTATGTATGTATAAAGAAAGAAAAAAAAAACACGGTTAGGTGGTATATACAATTATGGACGGGCTGCCGAGTGCCGACACAGAGGTAGCCACAGCCGTGAACTACCGCACTGTACTGTGTCTGCTGCTAATATATAGACTGGTTGATAAAGAGATAGTATACTCGTAACTAGTATGTATGTATAAAGAAAGAAAAAAAAACCACGGTTAGGTGGTATATACAATTATGGACGGGCTGCCGAGTGCCGACACAGAGATAGCCACAGCCGTGAACTACCGCACTGTACTGTGTCTGCTGCTAATATAGACTGGTTGATAAAGAGATAGTATACTACTAATATTATATATACTGGTGGTCAGGTCACTGGTCACTAGTCACACTGGCAGTGGCACTCCTGCAGCAAAAGTGTGCACTGTTTAATTTTAATATAATATTATGTACTCCTGGCTCCTGCTATAACCTATAACTGGCACTGCAGTAGTGCTCCCCAGTCTCCCCCACAATTATAAGCTGTGTGAGCTGAGCAGTCAGACAGATATATAATATATATAGATGATGCAGCACACTGGCCTGAGCCTGAGCAGTGCACACAGATATGGTATGTGACTGACTGAGTCACTGTGTGTATCGCTTTTTTCAGGCAGAGAACGGATATATTAAATAAACTGCACTGTGTGTCTGGTGGTCACTCACTATATAATATATTATGTACTCCTGGCTCCTGCTATAACCTATAACTGGCACTGCAGTAGTGCTCCCCAGTCTCCCCCACAATTATAAGCTGTGTGAGCTGAGCAGTCAGACAGATATATATAATATTATATATAGATAATAGATGATGCAGCACACTGGCCTGAGCCTGAGCAGTGCACACAGATATGGTATGTGACTGAGTCACTGTGTGCTGTGTATCGCTTTTTTCAGGCAGAGAACGGATTATAAATAAAACTGGTGGTCACTGGTCACTATCAGCAAAACTCTGCACTGTACACTACTGAGTACTCCTAATGCTCCCCAAAATTAGTAAATCAAGTGTCTCTCTAATCTATTCTAAACGGAGAGGACGCCAGCCACGTCCTCTCCCTATCAATCTCAATGCACGTGTGAAAATGGCGGCGACGCGCGGCTCCTTATATAGAATCCGAGTCTCGCGATAGAATCCGAGCCTCGCGAGAATCCGACAGCGTCATGATGACATTCGGGCGCGCTCGGGTTAACCGAGCAAGGCGGGAAGATCCGAGTCGCTCGGACCCGTGAAAAAAAACATGAAGTTCTGGCGGGTTCGGATTCAGAGAAACCGAACCCGCTCATCTCTATACAAATCCCACTAATTCTCTGAAATTCAAGCAGCGAAATCTTGAATATGGCAAATAGTCTGCCAAACAGTTTTGAAAATAACACTTACCTCTACTTTTATGTTTTACTTGCCTATTATATGTAAACGGTGGTGTTGCATTTAATGACCAAATAAACATGATATTAAAACACATACACTTAAACGCATTTGCATTAAATATATAAATATCCTTTCAAGTGTTGAAAGGCCAGCAAGCAATTGTGTAATGTGTTCCCTAGAATGCTTTCTATTATATGAGACAAAATCCATTCAGTTATCAATAGCTAAATGCTAGCAGCATTTGTTGTCCAGTTGTTAGACAAGCATCATTTCATTTACACAATGGCAGGGAATATTTAAATGTAACCAAGAAGAGATAAGTAGTCTGAACACACTGCCGTTGTGAGGTGCTGCCGACACTAGCCACTAAAAGAGATTAATATGGGCCATTTAATATATGTAAATGTTGGTATATTTTTTTCTGCACATGAAGGGTGAGTGAAGTAATGACTGTGTACATAATACACGGTACCATCTATTTTGTTCTGCTCTTGTTAAATTGCTAATTATGTGCAGCAAAGGGAAAAAGAACAAAGCGCTGTACATTTTCTACATATTAACTATCAATTTAGTAAAACCACTAAAATAACATAATAAGGAGAAATGCGGAAAGGTAATAGTCGGGGAAAAAAAGAACATTTTGTAAATTTCATTTTTCACTGTCTCTAATTAACATTCAATAAAATATTCATACTATAAATATTTGTACTTTGTACTTTTTAAAACAAATTTATTCACCAAGATTGGAATTAAATGTAAATTAGGATCATCTCAATTTGCTGCATACAATCCTCTGCACTGGACAATTTCAGTAGCACTGAGATATGGGTGGTCTTCAGTTTGCCGGCTGTCGGGGTCCCGGCGCACAGTATACGGGCGCCAGAATCCCGACAGCCAGCATTCCGACACAGTTTCTCCCTCTTGGGGGGTCCACGACCCCCCTGGAGGGAGAATAGATAGCGTGGCACTCGTAGCGCCCCACCGTGCCCACAGCGTGGCGAGCGCAGTGAGCCTGCAAGGGGCTCATTTGTGCTCGCTACGCTGTCAGTATGCTGGCGGTTGAGATTCCCGTGCCGGTATGCTGTGCGCCAGGACCCCGATAGCCGGCATACCATACTACACCCCTGAGATATAGCTAGGGAAATATATCAAGCCCTCTAAATAGTGTAGAAGTTGCCCGTAGCAACTAGTTATCTTCTAGCTTACTTTTATCCAGTACATTTTATAAAATGATAGGTAAAAGATGATTGGTTGCTACAGGTAACCTCTCCGCTTGTACACTTCTCCGCTCTTTAAAGCCTTGGTACATCTCCTCCATAGAATTCTCTTGTCTGCTGCTGCTGTGAAATGTGCTGCTGCTAAGTAGCTGGGGGAGGAGGCGGATGGGTGACTATCTTGTGAATTGCATGATTATGGTTTTTGGAGTAGGGGAGTAATTAGTAAAGAAATGTATTCTTCTTTAATACTATGTAGTAGAGCAGCAGACCCACACATATTCCATAGACATATTTTAGTCTAAAATATAGGAGCAGATAAAGTTGAATGCAATCGGTTTTGCGAATGTATTTGCGCATTTTCACACAGTGCATGCTCCAGAGCCAAGCCTACACAAGTACGAGCAATGCAGTCTTATGCAACTCGTCACATTTCCACTTGTAACTGGGTGGTAATGGTAACACGGCATTTGCACATGGGCAGAGGTGGTTTAAGAGAGAAGAGGGCCCCCGTGTGCAGGCTCCATTCTGGCTCATCCATCTCTGGCAGTGCAGTACACTCTACAGTCCACAATAAATAGCAATAAAAAATAATGTCCCACAATGACGCATAAAATAGTCTCTCCCAGAAATCCTCAAAATGTGAGTCTTACTCTTTAAGTTATGTCCTTCAAATCTCAAGTAATTCCTGGCTTACACTGGTCTCCTTCACATGCACAGGTTTTCTGGGAACATAGAGCCAGTGCCACTTACCTGGTGTCTCTATTGTGCATGTGCTAATCACTGGGAAAATGACAGTGGTGCCATTTTTCCAGTGATTTTCTGCTGCTCTGTAGCATCAGCTGATGTGATTATAGATATGGCAATGTACATGGAGACAGATCAGTGAGGGCTTGGTGATAAAACTGTGGGCTATGCAGTGATGTGTTTATATTTAAGTCTGGTCTCAGACAGATCTTTTACACCAGGTACAGGGCTTGTGCAACTATGCATTGATAATGATGATGGTGGCTAGGAAAAGATGCCTGCACCTTAGCATTTGGGGGAAAAATAAATATGCATTTAGTTCCATGCCCACAATTTAGAAGAAATTACAGTCAATTTATTTTCAACTCTCGGTCGGCCCCTTAATGTTTCTTATTTGCAAATGGACTCATGGATCTGAATGAATACATACAGATTTGTTCTCATACGCCTATCCGTTTTGCACCTTTATAGTGTGACCTGCATGGTGCAACTTAGATGCTCCACCACAATTAGAGATTCATGTACTTTCTTACTTATTTTTTAAATTTATCATCTGTGTCGCATTGTAGCCGCATCTAAGGTTCTGTCGTAGATTAAACTCAACTCTACATGGCACATGCATGGTGCTGCTCACTTGTATTGGTCCTCAGTCTTTTGCCTTTTTACCCAGGTAGGCGTCCAAATGACGTACAGCAGCTGCAGCCAATGTTCATACATTGTACTTTTGTAGCATTAGTGATGCAAATAAGATACACATTTGGTAAGAACTCTGTTGTGGGAGGCATTGGAGGTAATTCAGATCTGATCGCACGCTAGGTTTTTTCGCTGCACTGCGATCAGGTCAGAACTGCGCATGCGTATGCACCGCAATGCACAGGCGCATCGCTCGGGTACAAAGCGGATCGTTGCTGTGTAATGGGTTTTACGAAGAATCCATTCGCACAGCCGATCGCAAGGAGACTGACAGGAAGATGGCATTTGTGGGTGGCAACTGAACGTTTTCTGGGAGTGGTTGGAAAAACGCAGGCGTGTCCATGCATTTTCAGGGCGGGTGTCTGACGTCCATTCCGGTCCCGAACAGGCTGAAGTGATCGCAGCGGCTGAGTAAGTCCTGGGCTACTCAGAAACTGCAAAAGATCTTTTTGTACCGCTCGGCTACACATGCGTTCACACACTTACACAGCTAAAATACACTCCCCAGTAGGCGGCGACTATCTGATCGCAGCGCTGCAAAAAACTGCTAGCGAACGATCAGGTCTGAATTAGGCCCATAGTGTGGCATAGTTGCAAAAACTGTGTCGTGCCGAATGGGTCTATTTGGTGCAACTTGAATATAGGTGCATGTGGATGCATCTGTAGGTTTATGTCCTGTTTCTGCTTTTGGGGAGTACCTCCACTCACATTTTTGCAGGGCCATTTGCAGGACTGAAGGCTCACATGACATTGCACATGACAGAAAAAAAAAAAAAAGCAATTTCAGAGTTCTGTAAATTATCACTTTAGGACTACCCTCTTAATTAAGCAAAACACTTACAATCTGCTCAATCAAGTAGTGAGGGCGGGATGTACTAAGCCTTAAAAAGTGATAATTTCACTGTGATAAAGTACAGTACTAGCCAATCACCTCCTGTCATTTTTCATACCCAGCCTGTGACATGGCAGTTAGGAGCTGATTGGCTGGTACTTTATCACTGTGAAATTATCACTTTTCTAAGCTTAGTACATCCCGCCCTGAGAGTGAGGTGACTTTAGGACTGTCTTTATCATGTGCGAGTGTTCTCTTATTTTTAGTTATCTATAATATTATATATAACTAATATTGATTATTATTTTATAAAAATTTTCCCAATTAAAGCACTTTGCTGTGTAAACTGTGCAATGTTAAGGTGCATACATACTTACCGATAAAATTAACAACGTCGCTCATTTTCACCCTTCCTGAGTGACGTCGTTCACTTTCTCGGCAAGTGTATGCTGGCGACGACGAACAATGTGCGGCACCGCGGGTGTCGGTGGTGCTCAATTTGGACTGTCGTCCAAGAGCTACCTGCATGGCCCGGCCTGCCTGGCCCGGCCACTGCATGACGTCACTGAGTGATATGGTTGTCATATCGCTCATTCTGTATGGCCAGCCGCCCGGACTGTGAAGGGGAAGCACTAGACAACATCGCTCATAGAGTGACGTCGTCTAGTGTGTATACTACAGATGAGCGAGTTCGGTTCCCTGAGAACCGAACCCTACCGAACTTCATTACCCGAGCCCAGATTCGAATCCAGCTTGGGTTTTTCCGCCTGACTCAGAAACCAGAACGAGGCAAAATGTCATCATCCCACTGTCGGATTCTCGCGGGGTTTGGATTCCATATAAGGAGCTGCACGTCGCCGCCATTTTCAGTCTGGCATTGGCGAGTGACGTGTCTCCATCCTCAGTGTCCTGCATCAGTTCAGTGGTAGTGTCTTGTGCAGCATCAGTCCAGTCACACTGGTTGTGTCCTCTGCTGCTATATGTCCAGTGCTGCTGTATAAGTCCAGTCCAGTGGTGCTGTCTTGTGCTGCATCAGTCCAGTGGTGGTGTCTTGTGCTGCATCAGTCCAGTCACAGTGGTGGTGTCCTTTGCTGCCATTTGTCCAGTGCTACTGTATAGAGATGAGCGCCTGAAATTTTTCGGGTTTTGTGTTTTGGTTTTGGGTTCGGTTCCGCGGCCGTGTTTTGGGCTCGAACGCGTTTTGGCAAAACCTCACCGAATTTTTTTTGTCGGATTCGGGTGTGTTTTGGATTCGGGTGTTTTTTTCAAAAAACACTAAAAAACAGCTTAAATCATAGAATTTGGGGGTCATTTTGATCCCAAAGTATTATTAACCTCAAAAACCATAATTTACACTCATTTTCAGTCTATTCTGAATACCTCACACCTCACAATATTATTTTTAGTCCTAAAATTTGCACCGAGGTCGCTGTGTGAGTAAGATAAGCGACCCTAGTGGCCGACACAAACACCGGGCCCATCTAGGAGTGGCACTGCAGTGTCACGCAGGATGTCCCTTCCAAAAAACCCTCCCCAAACAGCACATGACGCAAAGAAAAAAAGAGGCTTTTTACTGATATTTGGTGTTTTGGATTTGACATGCTCTGTACTATGACATTGGGCATCGGCCTTGGCAGACGACGTTGCTGGCATTTCATCGTCTCGGCCATGACTAGTGGCAGCAGCTTCAGCACGAGGTGGAAGTGGATCTTGATCTTTCCCTAATTTTGGAACCTCAACATTTTTGTTCTCCATATTTTAATAGGCACAACTAAAAGGCACCTCAGGTAAACAATGGAGATGGATGGATTGGATACTAGTATACAATTATGGACGGGCTGCCGAGTGCCGACACAGAGGTAGCCACAGCCGTGAACTACCGCACTGTACTGTGTCTGCTGCTAATATATAGACTGGTTGATAAAGAGATAGTATACTCGTAACTAGTATGTATGTATAAAGAAAGAAAAAAAAACCACGGTTAGGTGGTATATACAATTATGGACGGGCTGCCGAGTGCCGACACAGAGGTAGCCACAGCCGTGAACTACCGCACTGTACTGTGTCTGCTGCTAATATATAGACTGGTTGATAAAGAGATAGTATACTCGTAACTAGTATGTATGTATAAAGAAAGAAAAAAAAACCACGGTTAGGTGGTATATACAATTATGGACGGGCTGCCGAGTGCCGACACAGAGGTAGCCACAGCCGTGAACTACCGCACTGTACTGTGTCTGCTGCTAATATATAGACTGGTTGATAAAGAGATAGTATACTCGTAACTAGTATGTATGTATAAAGAAAGAAAAAAAAACCACGGTTAGGTGGTATATACAATTATGGACGGGCTGCCGAGTGCCGACACAGAGGTAGCCACAGCCGTGAACTACCGCACTGTACTGTGTCTGCTGCTAATATAGACTGGTTGATAAAGAGATAGTATACTACTAATATTATATACTGGTGGTCAGGTCACTGGTCACTAGTCACACTGGCAGTGGCACTCCTGCAGCAAAAGTGTGCACTGTTTTAATATAATATTATGTACTCCTGGCTCCTGCTATAACCTATAACTGGCACTGCAGTAGTGCTCCCCAGTCTCCCCCACAATTATAAGCTGTGTGAGCTGAGCAGTCAGACAGATATATAATATATATAGATGATGCAGCACACTGGCCTGAGCCTGAGCAGTGCACACAGATATGGTATGTGACTGACTGAGTCACTGTGTGTATCGCTTTTTTCAGGCAGAGAACGGATATATTAAATAAACTGCACTGTGTGTCTGGTGGTCACTCACTATATAATATATTATGTACTCCTGGCTCCTGCTATAACCTATAACTGGCACTGCAGTAGTGCTCCCCAGTCTCCCCCACAATTATAAGCTGTGTGAGCTGAGCAGTCAGACAGATATATAATATTATATATAGATAATAGATGATGCAGCACACTGGCCTGAGCCTGAGCAGTGCACACAGATATGGTATGTGACTGAGTCACTGTGTGCTGTGTATCGCTTTTTTCAGGCAGAGAACGGATTATAAATAAAAGTGGTGGTCACTGGTCACTATCAGCAAAACTCTGCACTGTACACTACTGAGTACTCCTAATGCTCCCCAAAATTAGTAAATCAAGTGTCTAAACGGAGAGGACGCCAGCCACGTCCTCTCCCTATCAATCTCAATGCACGTGTGAAAATGGCGGCGACGCGCGGCTCCTTATATAGAATCCGAGTCTCGCGATAGAATCCGAGCCTCGCGAGAATCCGACAGCGTCATGATGACGTTCGGGCGCGCTCGGGTTAACCGAGCAAGGCGGGAAGATCCGAGTCGCTCGGACCCGTGAAAAAAAACATGAAGTTCTGGCGGGTTCGGATTCAGAGAAACCGAACCCGCTCATCTCTATATAAGACTACACTGATCATACAGAATGAGAGAAGTGATACTGTGCAGATTTCACATATAGATAGTAGGAACATGTATCTGCAGTATAATTACACTGATCATACAGAATGAGAGAAGTGATACTGTGCAGGTGTCACATACATATAGTAGGAACATGTATCTGCAGTACCTCATTGCACCTCTTTTTCTTCTTTACATGATGTGCTGTTTAGGGACTAGTTTTTTTTAAGTGCCATCCTATCTGCCATTGCAGTGCCACTCCTAGATGGGCCAGGTGTTTGTGCCACACACTTGTGTCACTTAGCTTAGTCATCCAGCTACCTCATTACACCTCTTTTTCTTCTTTGCATCATTTGCTGTTTGGGGCCTAGTTTTTAAATCTGCCATCCTGTCTGCCACTGCAGTGCCACTCCTAGATGGGCCAGGTGTTTGTGCCGCCCACTTGTGTCACTTAGCTTAGTCATACAGCCACCTCGGTGCAACCTTTTTGCCTAAAAACAATATTGTGAGGTGTGAGGTGTTCAGAATAGACTGGAAATGAGAGGAAATGAATGTTATTGAGGTTAATAATATCATAGGATCAAAATTACCCCCAAATTCTATGATTTCAGCTGTTTTTATGTTTTTTTCAAAAATCATCCAGATCCAAAACCAAAACCAAAACACGAAAGGGTGGTTTTGGCAAAACCAATCCAGATCCAAAACACGAGCATGGAACCAGAACCAAAACACAAAACACGAAAAGTGCCCGCCGCACATCTCTAGATCCGAAAAAAAGTCTTCCAATAAAGCAAATATTTTCACTCATCTGATAATAAATATCATTTATATAGTACATGTGGACACAATTTGACAGAAAATACTACACATTTTCGTACAGTGGGATAGATGTATGAAGCAGTGAAAGTAGTGGAGAAGTGAGCCAGTGGAGAAGTTGGCCATGGCAACCAATCAGCATTGAGGTAACATTTAACAAGTGCATTCTATAAAATTATAAACAGCAGCAGATTGGTTGTCACGGGCAACTTCTCCACTGGCTTCCTTCTCCACTATTTTCACTGCTTCATGCATCTCTCCCAAATGTTCCATGTATTTATCTACACAAATAGCAACAATGGCACAAAAACACTTCATAACGTCACCAAAAAGCCTTTGTACAGTATTGCACATCCATCCAGTTTTTTTAGCTGTGTTAATCACCCATCAAACATAATTGTGTCTGCTGTTATTTTTCTATCTGTTGTTTTAATGAATCTATAATTTAATTTCAATTTTACTTTAATCTATAGTAGAACTTTCGCCCATGGCGGTACGAATATTATTGCTTTAGCCTCTTGTTACTTTGTAGTTTCTTTATTCTATTTTTTTATTATTATTTATCGCTGTCCAGATGTTTGGTTTATTTTTAATCTTCTGAATATTGCAGGTGAAGAAATGTGTGTAAAATGTTAGTAGGTTCTTGACTAGTGACAGGTCGTAAGACAGAAAATCTGTGATGACCCCTTATCCACACTGTTCATTTATCTGCGAGGTGGTGTCCTCTGATAGATTTCTGCTACGTGATTTATTGCAGTAAAACACCACATAGAAATGGGCTTTTGATAAAATTGTTCAAGGATTCTTGCACAATATATCCTAATCTTTACATGCACACTACAGGAGGTACTACTTTTTTGTGCTATAAATATCCAATGCCAGATTTTATAATAAATGTCCACATTTAAGCAATGCTTGTGGAAGAGCAACATAAAGTGTCTAACTCTGTACAGTAATGTGCCCAATATTTATTTTTTATTTGAAATTTAAATGTTCAGCGCTGTGCATTTATTTGTTTGGATAGTGATTCAGTCTGGTGCTTGTAATAACATTCTGGGATACAACCCAACAGAATTTTAAATGTATTTCAGTGGTATCAAAAGCTAAACAGTTGTTATATTTCCGTTCCAGTAAATCTATTTACAGATCGTTAAGTAGTTTATTCTTTCAGACATTGGATATGTATTTTGATACTTAAGCATTTGCCCCAGAAAAAAAATGGTAAAAAGCTTGTTGGCTCTATAATATGAATCGAAGACTTGTATATTATTCTCTGCTGGAGTTATTACAGCCGGATTCAACATTTTAATATAATGCTATTCATTTTAACTACAAAGTTAAAGCAATTTAACATCTGGCTTGTAATGTATCTACTCAGTGGGTGCAAGACTAATAGCAGAAAAACATGGCGCAAGATCTGCCATGGAGCTGTCGCTTATTCATATGCAAATATTCTTTACAATGTTACTACAATTAAGGAAAGGAAGTAAATGTTTTTAGAGCTAATGCAGAAATACAACATATTATATAACGTTGCAGAAAAATAGATTTGAGGTGGCTAATGGAGGTTGGCAGAAAGTGACTATACATTATGTCAGTATTCCCCCAAGCCTAAAGAAGTTAATTATAGAGGTAGCTACATTAAAGAAATATTATAAAGCTATAGGGTTTTTAAGGATTAACTTTCTGGCCAGTGAATTAATAGTCAGCACAACGCAAAGGGTGAGTCAGCATACTGTTTTACCATGCAAAGAGTCCTATGCTTCTCCTAAGTAAACTATAAGGGAGCAATTCAATTGTCAGTGATGTGTTGCTGTTCTTCATGGTAAGAAATGTTCCCTTATTTTCCTGCAGCACCATAGGGGAGAAAACTGAGCAAATATACATGGCTGGACATCACAGGGAACTGAATTTCTTGTCCCCTAAGAAGCCACCTTTCCCCTGCAGCACTGGAAAATGGAACCCTGTCACCGCTTCAGAAATAAGCTAAAGAGGCCCTGAGAAGTTTGTAAGATGGCTCTATAACAGCTGTAAGCTTAAGAATGGTGATGGTGATTCCTAAGTGTAATTACAAATGAACATATATTTTATTTACCACTGTTTATAGGTATAGTAAAACATTATGCACATGATTACAGATTATTTTCCTTGTGTTTTTATATATCCCGAAATGGGATTACAAAACATGTTAATGATGACTTAATGAATACAGGCACCTTAGATGGTAGTTTACGCAGGAAGCTGATTGCTTTCCACATTGATTATTCTCAAAAGACTCTTACCCCATTGCAGTACAGTATTGTCGTGTACTCCATGATGTTGTGGCTGATTGGAAAACCATCACTTAGATCATTAACATAATTTTATCTTCTTCTATTCTTGTTTCCCTGGGCTATGCACAAGTCAAAGGTTAAATTTACAATGGATGGCGTATTTTTGTGCTCACATTTTGTTTCAAGCTACTTGTGACCAGATACCAGACATGACGCAAACCTGGAACCTATACTTCCTTGAAGCAAATTGAGGATTGATATCAGTGTTTTACTCAGGATAACCATGCCCACTAACAGCATTCTGTTACACCGCATGCTATTCTCAACCTATAGGCTAACGAAGGGGGGGTAGCCAGTTGTCCAGAAACTCCCCTTCCCCATAGCCTGGCCAGCGGCCACTGAATGCAGTATAAATGGCAGGATGGAGCTGCTGCACATACCCAGTAACAGATTTTCCTACCAAGTCTGCTGTGTGTATGTGTGTGTCTGTGGATCTAAGTGCTAAATGATCGCACCAGAGAGAGAATCTGGTAAAATGACTTACTGTGACCAATGGGCCTGCATATGTCTGATGTACTGTATTACATAAACTGCACTTTGTTTTGGGGCAGACTATAGAGTGTTACATGCTAATTATGTATCCTTCATTTGCTGGTGACAATCCCTCTAAAATCAAACATTTGTAACCCCCCCCCTCCAGAAATCAAGCGTTTGCCCCTGCAACCCACAGTAGAGGCGTTGAGTACCACAGTGAGCCAACAGCTTTTTAGTCTGGTCATGTAGCAGGGACTGGGCATCACTACACATCTCTCAGAAACTTCTTTTGAGCAGCCATAACAAATGGTGATTGCCTAGCCGATCAGTGGAACTCACAAAGGAACAAGGTATTTTACATTGAGTACATGGAGCCATAGACCTGCCGGACATGACAAGCAACTGGTCCAACTGACCCATGCAAACTATTATTCAAGCATAAAGAAATCTGAAATATTATGTAGAAAGATATACAGGTTGAGTATCCCTTATCCAAAATGCGTGGGACCAGAGGTATTTTGGATATCGGATTTTTCCGTATTTTGGAATAATTGCATACCATAATGATATATCATGGCAATGGGACCTAAATCTAAGCACAGAATGCATTTATGTTTTATATACATCTTATACACACAGCCTGAAGGTCATTTTAGCCAATATTTTTTATAACTTTGTGCATTAAACAAAGTGTGTCTACATTCACACAATTCATTTATGTTTCATATACACCACCTTATATACACAGTCTGAAGGTCATTTAATACAATATTTTTAATAACTGTGTGTATTAAACAAAGTTTGTGTACATTGAGCCATCAGAAAACAAAAGTTTCACTATCTCACTCTCGCTCAAAAAAGTCTGTATTTCGGAACATTCCGTATTTCGGATATTTGGATATGGGATACTCAACCTGTATTACATTGCTAGTCTCTGCAGGTATATCTAGGCACATGCTGCCGTGTGCTGCTGTCCTCTCTCTACCTGCAGAATGTGCGAGGGGAGAACTAATTCCCCCACCTGATCTGCCCCCCTTTACATTTCGCAGTGTTTGTTTTTATTAATGCTTTTTGGGATGGAGAATTTGTACTGGGGTGTGTGGTCCCCGATTTGACCACACACCCCAGTACCCAGGCCATTCACCTCTCTCGACAATCCTGGCAGGGCCTAATTCTGAGTGTGACGCATCTGTTCTGAGGCTTACTATCCTAATACTAGTGCAAGTATCCTCCCATGTATGCTGATAATCGGCGTCCATCCTAACGCACATCATCATTTGTATCAGGACTTACACTTGTTCCATTCCAGATGCAAGAGATTCATCAGGAACAGGCTTCCCTTCTTTGACTGCATGCTGCAAATGAGCACAGAAATCATCCCATATGCCCACAAGACTCTCACAAAACACGCCCTCAGGACACTCCCATGACATGCTCACAAGACAGATTACATACATCCACAAGGTACTCACAAAGTTGCCTTCCAGAAATGGCTGCTTCACAATCTCCTTCTGTGGGCGCATGCATGGTACTGCTCTTTTGCAGTCTGCAATTGCTTTCTCTGACTTGCAGAAATCTGCAAGGTCTGTCCACATTTAGACTTGTGGCAGACTCAGAATGTTCGCAATGTGCAATGCTATCAGTATCTTGTGCCACGACCCCAAAACAAAAACGTATTGAAAATAATAACATAACAGTAAATTCAGTAAATGCCGAAGACTGAAGAACTCAATAGCTGGTGACACTAACCAGTACATACTAGCTGATGTGCCCGGTTTCAACCAGGCAAAGTTTTACTGGGCAGAACATTTGACCCCTTTTCACCCCTTTAGGAGTCTAATTTAAAAAAAATACCTGCTTAGTGGGTTGCTGCAAATAACTGTCACAGTTTCCAGACCACGCAGCAGGACACGTTCCAGGTCACCAAGCAGGTGCACAGGGAGAGTTCACAAACTGTCACATTTGCCAGAGCACTATGGTGATGCATTGTAAATGGCAGGTGGCTGCTTTGCCACATAATTCCGAAACGAAGCCACCAATTACAACACCAATATTTTTCTGCAAATTTATGGACCAAGAGCCTAATTCAGCATGAGTTGTAGTTTTGCTAAAATCGCAAAACTACAACTCCTTTCTCTAGCATGGTATATGATGTGCCCTGCTCAGACAATGGCATCAAATAATTATGTCACTCATAAAAGTCATCCTTCTGCTATTAATATTATAGAGATTCCATAACAAATATGGAGCTGCTTAGTGGGAATGTGTAAATGGTAATGGCTCAATAATGTATGTCTGTAGCTATCTACAGCCTGATGAAGATCAGATAATCCTAATGTAGCACAATCGTCAGTCATCAAACTAAATTAGATCACTATTCAGGAATGAATACAGTCTTGCTGCTAGAAAATGTAACCAAGAAAAAGTAATAGTACATAGTACAACTGAACATAAAATTCAATGGAAATATAGATATTATTTTCTAAAACTAGACCCTTCACTGAAGTATGGTAATAGCTAATGAAAGTGAAAGAAAATGAAAATGCTTTTAAAAAATAAAAAAATCTATTAAAATATCTTATAGGGTAGTTGTATCTAATAAAACATGTCTAAAATGTTAGCCTTCAGTGTAAATGAAAATGTAATTCACAAAAGTCAACTTCAGTAAACACCATATGGTTTGATATATCAGAAGAATTTTAGTATTATTACTTTATTTTTGCACATTCTTCGTTCTAACATACCTCGTGGTACAATGAGGATTAAGCTGCCCTGCAAATGTCTCTCATATATCTATAAAAGTGTTTCTGAGGTCAGTCATATTTGCTGGTCATCATCATTCAGATGGCCTGATTCAGAGGTGGATGATGCTGCACTCGCTCAGCTCACCATTGCCACTTGCACCTGTCTAATGCAAGTACCGTGTCTCCACCTGAACATGACACACAGTATGAAAGTTGCTCAAATTAATGTATTATCTCACCACAGGTGCATGTAAGGGAGAAGAGATTCTCCCAGTACCCTGCAAATACACCAATAAAATATACTTACATCCTGCATGATAATAGTAATGCTGAGAATGAGATTTCAGCTGCATACATTTGCAAATATATGGTAAATCACCAGGCATGGCAAAGCATTTCTGTTCTGGTGGTTCTTAGGCTACACGATAATAGCACCATTATTGGGTCATATATATTAAGCCCACAATTTAGAAATACATAAATCTATATGACCCAATAATGGTGTTATTATCATGCAGGATAGGATACGATTTATATTTTACATTTCAATCTTTTAGTAGATTTTGCACCCAAAATAAACACACAAAGGCGCAGATGGCATTTACTTAAATGTAGATAAAGATATGAATGATGATAGTGGGATGATGACAACAACAACAACAACAACAACAGCAACAGCAACAACAACAACAACAACAACAACAACAACAACAACAACAAAAAAGGAAAAGGTAGTTTGCAGTCTCCTTTGAGGTCATTCTACCCAAATCTGATATCCAACTTCATCCCCTGCATACAAAGCTTCTGATGTACAAAATAGTTTGTGGATGGCATGTGAAATCTGCTCACTCTTTAAACAATCCTACACAGCCCAGTACAGGTTAGGAACAAATTGTCAATACACAATGAAGGGGCCCACTGCCTGCAGTCAGTCAGCAGCACTGTCAGCAGAACTGTAATGAGTCATACTGACTCATTACAGTACTCCGCCACCACCACCAGCTGTGGACAAGGAAAGAGGAAGAAACTGGTAACCAGACGGAGTAGGAGAGGGGGGCAAGAGGCAGTCTGGCATCTGGCCAGAATATGGAAGTGTAGGAGCGCACCCCTCCCCTTCCCAAAAATGGAGCTACAGGTCTCGCCCACCTGCACAGTCATTGTGTGAAGAAGAGCCAGCTGCTGCCAATGTCCAATTACAGCAGAGCCGTCCAGGCCCATCTGATGAGATCAAAGAACTGGTGAGTGTGCTGGATCTGCCTGGGGAGGAGGGGGGTATCCTTTATTGTTTTGAGGGGATTAGTGTTCGCTATGAGTGGGAACTTTGAGGGGATCAGTATGCACTATGAGGGGGGACTGTGAGGGGATCAGTGTACACTACAAGGGGGGCTTTGAAGGTATCAGTGTGTACTATAAGGGGGGCAGTGAGGGGATCAGTGTGTGCTATGAGGGGGCTGTGAGATGATCAGTGTGCACTTTGAGGGGGATGTGAGCGGATCAGTGTGCTCTATGAGAGGGGCTGTGAAAGGATCAGTGTGCTCTATGAGAGGGGCTGTGAGAGGATCAGTGTGCTCTATGACGGGGGCTGTGAGAGGATCAGTGTGATCTATGAGAGGGGCTGTGAGAGGATCAGTGTGCTCTATGAGAGGGGCTGTGAGAGGATCAGTGTGCTCTATGACGGGGGCTGTGAGAGGATCAGTGTGATCTATGAGAGGGGCTGTGAGAGGATCAGTGTGCTCTATGACGGGGGCTGTGAGAGGATCAGTGTGATCTATGAGGGGGGCTGTGAGAGGATCAGTGTGCACCATGGTGGTCATTCCGAGTTGATCGCTCGTTATTTTTTTTCTGCAACGGAGCGATTAGTCGCTAATGCGCATGCGCAATGTCCGCAGTGCGACTGCGCCAAGTAAATTTGCTATTAAGTTAGGTAATTTACTCATGGCATTACAAGGTTTTTTCTTCGTTCTGGTGATCGTAGTGTGATTGACAGGAAGTGGGTGTTTCTGGGCGGAAACTGGCCGTTTTATGGGTGTGTGTGAAAAACCGCTGCCGTTTCTGGGAAAAACGCGGGAGTGTCTGAAGAAACGGGGGAGTGTCTGGGTGAACGCTGGGTGTATTTGTGACGTCAAACCAGGAACGAAACTGACTGAACTGATCGCAGTGGCAGAGTAAGTCTCGAGCTACTCAGAAACTGCTAAGAACTGTCTATTCGCAAATCTGCTAATCTTTCGTTCGCAAATCTACTATGCTAAGATTCACTCCCAGGTAGGCGGCGGCTTAGCGTGTGCAAAGCTGTTAAAAGCAGCTTGCGAGCGATCAACTCGGAATGACCACCTATGAGAGGGGCTGTGAGAGGATCAGTGTGCTCTATGAGGGTGCTGTGAGATGATCAGTGTGCATTATGACGGGGTCTGTGAGAGGATCAGTGTGCACTATGAGGGGGCTGTGAGAGGATCAGTGTGCTCTATGAGGGGGCTGTGAGAGAATCAGTGTGCTCTATGAGGGGGGCTGTGAGAGGATCAGTGTGCTCTATGAGGGGGGCTGTGAGAGGATCAGTGTGCTCTATGAGGGGGGCTGTGAGAGGATCAGTGTTCACTATGAGGGGGGCTGTGGGAGGATCAGTGTGCACTATGAGGGGGGCTGTGAGAGGATCAGTGTGCTCTATGAGGGGGGCTGTGAGAGGATCAGTGTGCTCTATGAGGGGGGCTGTGAGAGGATCAGTGTGCACTATGAGGGGGGCTGTGAGAGGATCAGTGTGCACTATGATGGGGGCTGCGAAGGGATCAGTGTGTGCTATGAGGGAGGCTGTGAGAGGATCAGTGTGCTCTATGAGGAGGGCTGTGAGGAGATCAGTGTGCTCTATGAGGGGGGCTGTGAGAGGATCAGTGTGCTCTATGAGGGGGGCTGTGAGAGGATCAGTGTTCACTATGAGGGGGGCTGTGAGAGGATCAGTGTGCTCTATGAGGGGGGCTCTGAGAGGATCAGTGTGCTCTATGAAGGGGGCTGTGAGGGGATCAGTGTGCACTATGAGTGGGCTGTGAGGAGATCAGTGTGCACTATGAGGGGGGCTGTGAGAGGATCAGTGTGCTCTATGAGGGGGCTGTGAGAGGATCAGTGTGCACTATGAGGGGGCTGTGAGAGGATCAGTGTGCACTATGAGTGGGCTTTGAGGAGATCAGTGTGCTCTATGAGGGGTCTGTGAGAGGATCAGTGTGCACTATGATGGGGGCTGCGAAGGGATCAGTGTGTGCTATGAGGGAGGCTGTGAGAGGATCAGTGTGCTCTATGAGGAGGGCTGTGAGGAGATCAGTGTGCTCTATGAGGGGGGCTGTGAGAGGATCAGTGTGCTCTATGAGGGGGCTGTGAGAGGATCAGTGTGCTCTATGAGAGGAGCTGTGAGAGGATCAGTGTGCACTATGAGGGGGGCTGTGAGAGGATCAGTGTGCACTATGATGGGGGCTGCGAAGGGATCAGTGTGTGCTATGAGGGAGGCTGTGAGAGGATCAGTGTGCTCTATGAGGGGGTCTGTGAGATGATCAGTGTGCTCTATGAGTGGGCTGTGAGAGGATCAGTGTGCACTATGAGGGGGGCTGTGAGAGGATCAGTGTGCACTATGAGGGGGGCTGTGAGAGGATCAGTGTGCTCTATGAAGGGGGCTGTGAGAGGATCAGTGTGCACTATGAGTGGGCTGTGAGGAGATCAGTGTGCACTATGAGGGGGGCTGTGAGAGGATCAGTGTGCACTATGATGGGGGCTGCGAAGGGATCAGTGTGTGCTATGAGGGAGGCTGTGAGAGGATCAGTGTGCTCTATGAGGAGGGCTGTGAGAGGATCAGTGTGCACTATGAGGGGGTCTGTGAGATGATCAGTGTGCTCTATGAGGGGGGCTGTGAGAGGATCAGTGTGCTCTATGAGGGGGCTGTGAGAGGATCAGTGTGCACTATGAGGGGGGCTGTGAGAGGATCAGTGTGCACTATGAGTGGGCTGTGAGGAGATCAGTGTGCTCTATGAGGGGGGCTGTGAGAGGATCAGTGTGCTCTATGAGGGGGGCTGTGAGAGGATCAGTGTTCACTATGAGGGGGACTGTGAGAGGATCAGTGTGCACTATGAGGGGGGCTCTGAGAGGATCAGTGTGCTCTATGAAGGGGGCTGTGAGGGGATCAGTGTACTCTATGAGGGTGCTGTGAGGAGATCAGTGTGCACTATGAGGGGGGCTGTGAGAGGATCATTGTGCACTATGAGGGGGGCTCTGAGAGGATCAGTGTGCTCTATGAAGGGGGCTGTGAGGGGATCAGTGTACTCTATGAGGGTGCTGTGAGGAGATCAGTGTGCACTATGAGGGGGGCTGTGAGAGGATCATTGTGCACTATGAGGGGGGCTGTGAGAGGATCAGTGTGCACTATGAGGGGGGCTGTGAGAGGATCAGTAAGCACTATGAGGGGGAGCTGTGAGGAGATCAGTGTGCACTATTAGGGGGAGCTGTGAGAGGATCAGTGTGCGCTATGAGGAGGATTGTAAACTGTGAAGGGGTTTTTGTGCTAAGAGGGGGAGGGGTGTAATAAATGCAAGAGAAATTTAATTTGTAATCTCCTGTGTTCAGTTTTTCTTTTGCATAGTGGTGGTGAGGGGTCCAAAGCATATTTTCGCACCTGGGCCCACTATTAGTTCCGCCACTGCTTAGGGAACCTATACCGTGCCCTTGTCCTCTGAATAGATCATGGTTTCATCCTTAGGTTCAATAACATCAATACCACAATCAAATAAATAGAGCAATTTTCTCAAGTAAAAAAGCCACACAGCTTAAATTTGGTTCTGATTGTCCGTAAGCAGTGGCCTTTGCAGAAACCTAATTTCCTTCCACTTGTTTGCAATACTATTTTGTTCTATTTTTTGTTATAAGGATCATAGAAACATAGAATTTGACGGCAGATAAGAACCACTTGGCCCATCTAGTCTGCCCCTTTTATTTATCCTTTAGGTAATCTTAACCCTTTTTGAACATTAATTCTCTGTAAGGATATTCATATGCCTATCCCAAGCATGTTTAAATTGCTCAACAGTCTTAGCCTCTACCACCTGTGATGGGAGGCTATTCCACTTATCCACTACCCTTTCTGTGAAGTCATTTTTCCTTAAATTTCCCCTGAATCTGCCTCCCTCCAGTTTCAGTGTATGTCCTTGAGTTGTAATACTTTTCTTCCTTTGAAGAATGTTTCCCTCCTGAACTTTGTTAAAACCCTTGGTATATTTGAAAGTTTCTATCATGTCCCCCCTTTCCCTTCTCTCCTCCAAACTATACATGTTAAGATCTTTTAGCCTTTCCGGGTAAGTTTTGTGATGTAGGCCATGCACCATTTTAGTTGCCCTTCTTTGTACACTCTCTAATGTATTTATATCCTTCTGGAGATATGGTCTCCAGAACTGGACACAGTATTCCAGATGAGGCCGTACCAATGACCGATACAGTGGCATTATTACTTCTTTTTTCCTGCTACTGATTCCTCTCCCTATGCAACCAAGCATCTGACTTGCCTATCTCATTGCTTTGTTGCATTGCTTTCCTGCCTTTAAGTCACTTGAAATAGTGACTCCTAATTCCCTTTCCTCCTCAGTAGTTTCCATTATAGTACCCTTGATACTATATTTAGCCTTTGGGTTTTTGAGACCCAAGTGCATGATTTTGCATTTTTTAGCATTAAACTGTAGTTGCCATGTTCTTGACCATTTCTCAAGCCTAGCTAGATCATCAATAATTTGTTTTACCCCTCCCAGTGTGTCTACCCTGTTGCATATCTTTGTATCATCTGCAAAAAGGCATACTTTCCCTTCAATACCATTTGCAATGTCACCAACAAAGATAGTAAAGAGAACTGGTCCAAGTACAGATCCCTGGGGTACTCCACTGGTAACATTTCCCTCCACAGATTGCACTCCATTTACTACAACTGTCTGTTTCCTATCCCGCAACCAGGTTCTTATCCATTTAACTGATTTATAATCCACCCCCATGCTTAAGAAGGGTTAACTTTATTTTGATCAAGTATTTTAAAATGATTGATAAACTTTAAGCAACAATGGGATACATTTACTAAGCTATGTATTTTTAAACCCTTCACTTGTTAGTGGTTCTATCTACGGAATTTAAAAAATTGAATAATTATAATTACAAAACACTCCTGGTTTTGTATTTTCTATCACCAACCTTTTTTACTCCCATGGCCAAAACATCAGACAAGTGTCAACTTTGAAAAGTAACTGCATAGTAAATATACCCCTATAGGTCTAACTAAAATGAAAGTGCAGTTTTAGTGAATCTTTTAAACCTTAAATAATCTAAATGAAAGGATGATGATGAACAACTGAGTTTTAGATTGTGAAAACACTTTTGTGTTATGCTAGCTTTTGAAACATTAATAAAGGTAAAAGCAGAAGGATATTGAAATGTTAGAACAAAGGGTCAAAGAAAAGTAACAGAAGCTGGTGCAATGAGAAAATTGGATATAGAGGATTTTAAATGAAGTAATGAAGTAATGGATTCTGTAAATTACAACATTTTAAGCACAACATGAACAAGAAACACCTAGAGACTCATATGCAGAGCTGAGCTTATACCTATTTGCAGAGTATACTGTATGTTGCTTTTATATATGTGAATGTACTGTAAGTATGGGCAATGCAGGTAGTGCACATTTCAGGCAAGTGTACTGTAATGGGCAACTCTCATGTAAGCAATGTTCAGTGAGGATGTGTTAGCATAATTGTGTCATATACAGTGATGGCCAAAATGCATAAATGTGCCTGTATCATTTACACCAAGGGTACGGTTGGTGTGCCCTGATGATGATGATGGTATCAAATCAAGGGAACAAAAATGATCAGTCCAATGGCAAAGACAAGTAAAACACTGCATGTAGGAGAATATAAGTAATTAATTCTATACATGCATTGTGGGAACAATTACTGCTGACTTACTCTCAACTCTGCATCAGCCAAAGCGTGTAGAAAACTATTTAAAAATCGTTTTTCCAACGTACAGTAGCCCGCACGGACATTTGTACTACATGCAGTTATCTAGATACTGGTGACACGTTCTTACACCCTAGGTCAGGAAAATCGTTCCAGATTAGATATCCACTGACTTGTTCATCTAAGTATGTAATATACTATATCAAATGTCCGTGCGGGCTACTGTACGTTGGAAAAACGATTAGACAGTTCAAGGAGCGTATGGCCATGCATAGAACGGCCATCAGACAAGCTCTAGAAGGGACGGACCAAGATCAACTGGTCGCCAGACATTTTAAGAACTTTAGACACAATCTGGCGAGTTTAAGGTACAAAATGATAGATCATGTACCCCTTAGCAATAGAGGGGGTGACAGGGGACGACTGCTGCTGCAAAAGGAGTCGATGTGGATCCATAAATTACAGACTTTGCACCCGTTAGGGTTAAATGATCAATGTTCCTTTAATTGTTTTGTTTGAGATATGCATCCGTATCTATCTTTAGTCAGTACAGCAGTATTGTTTATGTATCATGCAGTTGGTTCAGCAGTATTGTTCATGTATCATGTAATTTACATTTATTTAGGTTTACATTTTGTCTTCAGTGGATAGACAGCCCTGGCGTGTTTTTGTTTGTCTGTTTCTATGGTGATGGGAGCACTATAGTACTACGTCCTCGTTGCCTAGAGCCGGTACGACAGCGCCAGTTGCATGTCAGTGACGTCATCGTGTCTCATCACGGAGCGGGACGGCAACGAGCGCACAAACCTGGGTGAGTGTCTATAAAAGTGTGTTACATGTTAATGTTGTTTTTTATCCTTGAAAAAATGTCATAAAGACATGAAACGTTGGAATTAAATCCAGGCTATGTGACTCTTTTTGTCTTAGGCCGGAGTGTTTATCCTATCTACAAGTCTGTGAGTGCGGCTCATTTTCCTGGTGCATATCAATTACACAGAGCGGGCACCACAGCAGGTGTTACAGGTGTTGGAGTGCCGGACAACCATCTGGGCTATATATATATATATATATATATATATATATATATGAGCAGAGGTACGGCACTCAGGGCTCCGGATGAGACAATAAATGAGGCGACCACCATGTCAGCAAACAACGTTTCAATCAGTCAAGATTTTCATCAGGTTACCTGTAGAGGATGTAGTGATGTGTACACATCCCTTCCTCTACAGGTTCAGTATATATATACATATATGGTCTGTCTCTAGCATTAGATCACCTCTTGATGAAGTACAGATAGGACAAAACGCGTTGAGTGCTGCCTTGATCCTACCTCACTTATCATAAGTTAAGATATTTTTACTCCTCTTTTTTAATTGGATTTTTTTTTTTATGTAAATTTTTTTTTAAAAACTCTTTTTATTTATCTTTGTATATTTTATGTCTTATGTCCTTCTATATATTTCTTTGTATGTGCATTTTTTGTAATGTTTTAGCTGCATGCTACTCCTTTTTGCATAGTTTTTTAACTAACCTTTGTTCAGTGCTGTATAATGTAATACATTTGTAAATTATTTCTTACAATTGCCTTGTTCTGCTACAATCTTTTAAGCACCATTGGTCGCTTTTAATACCTCACTCTTTTTTTCTCATATATATATATATATATATATATAAGTTTGTGAAGGCGGCGCACACACAGGTAAATAATCAGACGTAGTCCATATATCACTTCTATGTTTCAGTTTTATTAAAGAAAGAGCATCATCAGGAACATTCCTGATGACAGTTTTTCTTTAATAAAACCGAAACGTAGAAGTGATTTATGGACTGATATATCACTGATTCTTTACCTGTGATTGCCACCTTCATAAACTTCTGTATGCATCCTTTAGGAAGTCACCAGGTGACTTGAATTCAAGGAGCGAGGAGTGCCGGCTATACGAATACACTATACATATATATACATATATATATATATGACCCTACACTGGGACTTATTTTATTTGCACTTGGTGTGTGTTCTCTGAGGGTTTGTACCCTAACAACACGATGTCAGCACCACAGGAGCTCCCTGGCTGTCGCAATCTGGTCATTACTGATACAGGGGAGACATTTAGCTTCTCTGAAGCTGAAATTGAGCAAATTTTGTCTAAGGAAGCTGCCATTCTCTCGGATAAATCTGTGGATCCAGAAATCCTGTATCATCAGATCTGGAAACTTAAACGCCGGGAAATAGATTTTGCACTCCACGGCAGCACTTTGTCTGAATACTACCGTATTTTATACATAAAATCCCTCGTGGATTCCGAGTACGAAACGTGCCCACCATAGGGCGCAATAATCCGGATTTTGTTCGCCGCTGGATTGCCATATTAAACAAATGTGCATTCGACCTGATGATTTTAGTGATGGATGAGGCCAACAAGGAACTGTCTAACACCAGATCTAAAATTGATACGTTTGTAAAAGAACAATATAAAACTCTTGAGGAGGATAGTTCACAGGATTGGATCTTGAAGCTTGAGAACCAGTGCACACAATATAAACGTGATCTCCTTAAATTCAAAAGGAATAAAAAACTCACGGTGGACACTGACTATGAGGATAACCTAGTCTATCGTTGGCTATCTGGGGGATACCCTACTGAATCAAATAAAAGACCGCCACGTATGAGAAGACCGTGGTTCCGCAAGTCTAACCGGAAAGATGGAACTCAGAAATCCAGTTCTGAGAGTGAATTTGCATCATCAGAAACGGAAGATGTTTCTGCCCCTTTAAATATCCCTTTAGAGGGCACGTCTCGAGAGTCAGCAACCCCTATAAGATCACTCCCACCTGCCGGGGTGGCCAAAACAAAAGGGGTAAGAGCGGTGACACAACGCAAGAACCGCTAATTTTTAATCTCTCTAACCGGGTGTTGAGTACCTCTGAACTTGCGGTCCTTAATAAAGGTCTCAGTTTTGTCCCTACTAATCTTCACGATTCCTTTAATTGGAATAGGGATCTCCACGCATTCTCACGTAGACTTCGTTTAAGAGAACATTTTCAAGACCGACGGGATGATTCTGAGACTTCCATTTTCTCAACTTTTTTGAAAAAATCATCTAGATCCTCATATGATCCACCTTCCAGTAACGCCTCCTTGAAAGCTTTCCATAGATTACTTGATGAGTCCATCACCAAATTTACTGCCACTCCGTCCAAAATTAAATTTAATCTTTCCAGAGAAGAGTCCCAAGCTCTCACTTCGCTGGGATCCTATGAAGATATAGTGATCAGGCCCGCCGATAAAGGCGGAGCCATTGTGATCTTGAACCTGGAGGATTACAAAGCGGAGATATATTCTCAATTGGCGGATATGGAAGTGTATCAAAAGTTGGCTATGGACCCAACATCTAAATACCAGAAGGAACTTGACTGTATTCTAAGATCGGCAGTGCAGGAGGGCAAATTACCAGCAAAGATATCGGCAGTACTGTCCATTAAATATCCTAAAGTACCAGTGTTATACACACTGCCCAAACTGCATAAAGACAGTTTAAAACCGCTGGGCAGACCGATAATCTCTGCCCCTGATTCTCTGTACAGGTCCGTGGCACAGTTTCTGGATTCTATCCTGCAACCCTATCTCCCTCTTCAATCAACATTCTTGAAAGATACCACCTCGTTCCTGCTAAAATTACAGGATTTCAGACAACTCCCTGAAGGGATGTTACTTTGTTGTTTAGACGTATGCAGTCTGTATACGGCAATTCCTCACTCTGAGGGTTTGGCCGCTATGTTGTCATTTCTGAGCTCTCATCTCCCTATTGATGTGTTTGACCATGATCTGTTTCTTAGGTTGTTGGAATTAACTCTCCGTCGTAACTATTTCTTGTTTGACGGACAGTTCTTTTTGCAACTCAGGGGGTGTGCGATGGGGTCCCCTGTGGCCCCTTCGTACGCTAATATATATATGTTTGTCCAAGAGATGAAACTGTTTTTTAACAATCAGGATATCAGTGATAATATTCTATTGTTTTGTCGCTATATCGACGATATTTTTCTATTGTGGAAGGGTGGTGAAAGCTCATTTAGGAAACTGATGTCAGACATCAATGGCAGTGATTCCCCATTAAGTTTACATTTTCTTGCAGCACGAGTTATGCGCACTTTCTTGATGTTGCCATTAGGGTTGACAATGGTGTTTTGAGTACCGACGTGTTTCACAAACCCACGGATCGAAATACTTTTTTGACAGCATCGAGTCATCACCCATAGCCCTTAAAGAATGGCCTACCTCGATCCCAGATGATGCGTATTGCTCGCATTGTCAGTGATCCATTGGTACTCAATAGGGAAATTGACACATTGATCACGAAATTCTTGGCCCGTGGCTATGATAATAATCTCTTACAGGCCAATAAGGCGGAGGTGCTGTTGATACCTAGGCATGCGCTACTTAAACCTGCGAGTAAGCAGCGGGGGTCTAGAATCCCTTTTCCCTGTGATTTTTCCACTTCTAACCCCATTATGAGACGGGCCACTCGGGCATTATGGCCTATAGTGTCCAGCGACCCAGACCTGAAAGGGTTACATCAGTCCACCCCGATGATGGCATTTAGGCGGGGAGAAATATTAGAGATAGAGTGGTTAGAACAGATATAACCGGGATGGGAGCCTCCAAACTTCCTAATGTACACTATAAAGCACCGGGTTGCTATCGATGTAGTGGATGCACTACATGCAGTTTCATGTTTAGCTGTAAAGCCTTTCAACACCCCCACTGCGAAAAGAAAAAATATGACATCAGATATGTGCTGACTTGTTCTACCACCCACGTTGTCTATATTATTATATGCCCCTGTGGATTGTTTTATGTGGGGCAAACCATTCGTAAGTTCTCTGAACGAATGGCTGCCCACAGGTCAGCTACTAAATTAACCCTTGAAGGTAAATTGATTGACCAACCGGTGGCTAAACATTTTAAGCAGGCTGGCCATTCGCTAGAATCCCTCCGGTATTTCATGATTGATCATGTCCCCTTGTCACTACGTGGGGGGGATAGATCTAAAATCCTACTCATTAAGGAAGCACGCTGGATCACCCGACTAGAAACTATTTTTCCGGGTGGCCTTAATGAAAAGATAAATTGGAACACATTGATATAGCCATGATTCTGGAATATGTAGCACGGTTTTCCTAGCATAATTTATGGGTCTCTACATTATAATGTGTTGATTTCATATATTTGATTGATATATATATGCTGTGGGTGTTTGTCTCTGCATTTTCCCTCAGATTATGCTGATTTTATTATTTCTGTTCTGTTTTGTGTTCATTGATTGCCATGAACCTATGCAGTGTGTATAGGGGCATGGCATGTGTATTGTTTTCTTATGCTGGCGCCTCCGACCCTTTCCCCCCCCCCCTCGCAGACTCCCTCCCGTTTGAGTTCCCCACAGCTTGTAGTTGTGGAACGCAGCGCTGTCTGGCGGTGGAACGCATGCTTGCGTTCCCTTGGCAACCGCCAGCCGAGAACACGGAAGTGATGCGGCGGACACAGCGTGGTGAGGGTTGCGAGATGCTGGAAATGAGGGACGGCGGCTCCGGCGGTGTGGGGCTCTACTTAAATCGGTAAGTGTGCTATCTTGTTTATTCTGCTGTGTTCATTCTGAGGATGGGGTTTGCGACCCCGAAACGTTAATGACCTGCAATAAATTTCTTCACTTCTTCAAGTTCTCCGAGTGCCGTTTTCGTCTGGATCAGTATCTAATTGCTCTAACTGGCACCGGAGCAAGCTGATTATGGGATTTGAGTGCCGGCCGTTACTGGAAGTATATATATATATATATATATATAAACAAGTGATGCCATCCACCCAATCAGAAGCAGTAAAAATGTTCATCTCGACATATAAGTGTGCCACAGACTATTAAGATAAATGTTGCTGCAAAAGCTCAAAAGAAAAATCTAAACCCAAAGTGTATTCACAACTGCTCTAATAACCTCTCTTGCTTTCACTCTTACAATTAACCCCCCCCCCCCCCAACAACTTATCATTTACTTGATAGTTAGCATTATTAAGTCACATAATTATTTGATTGCATGTCCTTTCAAGGACATACATTGTTCTGGGGTCACTTGGCTGCTTGGGTTTGGGGTGTCCTGTGCCCATGGCTTGTACCCCCAAATATGTTAGAGACTTGCCCAATTAATGAGGTCACCTGGACGCTGTGTTTAAGCTGTTATTTATGGACATAACTATGCGAAGAACCTCACTCAAAATGCAAAATTTTATTACAATGATTATTATTAATCAATTGGTAGTGTTTGAATTGTGCACCTGCAACCTTGTCTTTGTATGCAGTGGTGAAAGGTCTCCGCAACGTCGCACCTCTCATTACCGGTATGCACCCCAGGATCCCTCCTCTGGACTTCATACTGTATATCACAGGTACATTTATCGGTAGTTTTGCCAAACTGCTTGGAAGAAACTCAAGCAATTTTCAAGAGAAGAAAGGCAACTCAAGAAATGAAATTCAAATATGCAGCACAGCTTCTCCATCAAACAAATGCAAAATAATTGTAATTTAGTGCTTTCAATAACCAACTAATCTAAAAGCATAATTATTATTTAATGGAAGCAGATTGGATATTGAATTACCAAAAACTATATAGATGTTTATATAAAAGAGCCTTCTAAAATATGTAAAGCAGAGATAATATAACTTTTACATAAAGGTCTAATCCAAGGGGCACTCACTAAAAGAACAAGAACACTAGATAGTACTACATTTAAACAATCCCATTTACTGTATTAATGTATTAATCATTCATTCATTTTCTGCAAGATTGCAAATACTACTTTACGATTTGTGGTACAGCTATGGGGACCAAATTTGCCCCAATCTAAGCCAGCGTTTTAATAAGGTGGTGGGAAGATATACAGTATTTATCCATTTATATGAAAATTGTATTGATCATGCTGAAAGGAGTTTAAACTATGTTGCAAGATAACTGGCACCTTAGGTTTTACCAGACAATTTACAATATACAATAACTAGAAAAATAGCATCACATATTTTCAGGGGATTTAAGGTTTAAAAATACATCACTAAACACTGAAGAAACATTTTGTTATCTGGTAAATTTTACAACTCATCTGCAAATGCATCTGTAGTATAATGATCTCTCTCTAAAGTAAAATCATTTTTGAGTATTGAGCACATGCTATTAAAAGGGGAGAGAGACGTAAAATCAATATATACTATATATATATATATATATATATGTCATAGGGAGTCTGAATGGTCCTATTACCTAAAAACATTTGACTCAGAGAGTTTTCTCATTAATATTAATATTTCAGAATGTTAAATAAATTGTCAGTTCAATTTCCCTTATTGAATGTTGTCTATCTCTCTCTCTCTCTGAACTCAGTGACAATTCATTTTTATTAATGAACATTACATGTGGGGAAAATTTAATTGGTTTATTATATTTTGATTCAACTAATTATTTCATTCCTTTCTTAACATTTTTATTGTGTTTTATTGCACATGTTGAATTTTCTGTTTGTTACTGATTTTGAGACTACTGAGACTTGTTCCTGTGTTACCTTAATTAGTGAATCATCACTATGTTGACATTTATAATTGTATTTTATTGCCCAACTAGCTGAATACCCATGCTTTAGAATTGAAAGAATAATGCCATTCTTCGAGGGGCGCACCACTGGGCTTTCCCGGATTGATGCTGTCATAATGCTGGTGCTGAGGAGAATAATCCGCCTCCTTCTCTGTCCTGTCTCACCTCTGATGCTGCCCTGCTCAGTGCTGTAAATACTGCGACAACAGCATTTGTCAGTTTGCAGGCTGCAGGCTGACTTTATGTCAAAGGGCCCTAGGTCTCCTTGCTTAGCTTTGAAACTAAAGTATGCCTCTACCCCCACCCATGTGTGCCTGTGCCCCTACCTGTGTGTGCATCTGCCCTTACCCGTAGGTGCCTCTGCTCCTACCCGTATGCCTATTCCCCAACCCGTGTGTGCCTCTGCCCCTACCCTTGTGTGCCTCCATCCTTACCTGTAGGTGCCTCTGCCCCTACCCGTGTGTGCCTTTGCCCCTACCCATGGGTGCCTCTGCCCCTACCCATGTGTGCCTCTATCCTCACATGTGGGTTCCAATGCTCCTACCCATATGCCTATGACCCTACCTGTGTGTGCCTTTGCCCCTATCCATGTGTGCCTCTGCGCCTACCTGTGGGTGCCTCTGCTCTTACCCATGTGTGACTCTGTGTAAATTGCTCCAGGCATTACAGAGTTATGCCGAAAACTATGGATTTTTACATGTCACCCCCTTCTTAACCCCACCCCTTGGGGTGCTAGGGGTGTCTTACGCCCACTGTATTTTTTTCCAGATTGTAAGTCATATGTGTACCAAGTTTGGTGTAAATTGCTCCAGGCATTCCAGAGTTATGCCGAAAACTATGGATTTTTTTTTTCATCAATAGTTTTTATTGAAAACAAGTTTTCTTTTTGCAAGGGGAAGGGGTACAGAAAGAAAGAAGGAAGGGGCGGGGGGTACAAAGAACCAATGGAACGGGATGTAAACATGCAAATATCAAAATTGTCAGAAGTCAAATATAACAATCCAATATAGATACAATAGGAAAAATACAAAATCATCTTGGAAAAAGATACAGATAAAGATAAACACGGTCAAACATGAAAACATATCAATAAACAGATAATCTATAATAGATACAGGGCTAGTAAGGCACAGCCGGTGCACAGAGCGGAAGTATAAGCCGAGTCAGTTAGGGGGAAGGCGAAACACCCCCTCCAGCAGTGACGTAGTCATGCCATGCTCTCCATTTCACCATTGGGGAGGAGGACGCAGAAGAGTAAGGCATGAACTCAGTTTCCATAGTAAAATGGAATTGAATTTTTTTGGTGACTAGTGATAGAGGAGGGGGAGAAGCTTGTTTCCAACTTTGGGCCAATGCAGCCCTGGCAGCTATACAAATATGCCCCACCAGATATCTCTGATGAGGTGGTATCTCAGCAGGAAAAATGTGGAGCAGGGCTATGGCCGGAGAGGGAGTGAGGGACAGGTGCAAGACCGAATTAATCAAAGCAAATATCTCGCTCCAGAAATGTCGAAGGGAAGGACAGGACCAGAAAATATGGAAAATATGGCCTATTTCCCCACAGTTACGCCAGCAGTATTTGGAACAAAACTGCCAGAATGAGTGTAGCCTATCCGGTGTTAAATATAGTCTATTAAGGAGTTTGATATGCATCTCCATGTGATTCAAGCACTTGGACATTCGGTAAGAAGAAATAAAAATTTGTTCCCATTGGGCTTCAGATAGGGGAAGATCCAAGTCTTGTTCCCATTTCAGCTGCGCATTAGACTTAGTAGTAGTAAGAAAGCTGATAAGCGTCCTGTACCAAAATGAGATGTCCCCTCTATAGTCACACAGAGATACACGTGTTAAGACAACCTGGGATAACAGGTTCGGGGGAGCCACCTGTCTAGGCAAACCTTTGTACCAGTGGTGAATTTGGAAATAATGCAATAATTTTCCACTGGGGAGATTATATCGAGACTGGAGTTGAGAAAAAGATAGCATAACATTACCATCCATAAGGTCCTCCAAGACAGTCAAACCACAAACAAACCAGGTAGAGAGATTTAAATTAGGGATTAATTTAGCTATGGCTCGTAGTGAGATAGAAGAATATGGAAATTGATGTCCAGGCAGGTGAGTCACCAATTTATCCCAGATTTGTAAAGATGTTCTAGTGGCGGGGAGGAGGGACAATAAGCGGGGTCTAGAGTTTGGGTGTATCTTAAAAAGGTCTTCTAAGGGAAGGTCCAAACTCCCAGTACGTTCAAGAGATACCCATCCCACTACAGGCGCCCCACTCAACCAGTATTTAAACTGGGCCAGCACACATGCCTCCTGGTAAAGGACCAGGTCGGGCATATCTAGCCCTCCCTTTCTACGAGGGAGAATCATTTTGGACGGAGCCAATCGGGGTGGCCGTGCCTTCCAGACATAGCGTAGCATTATAGCACGACATCTATCAAGGTACATTTTAGGGAAAAGTAAAGGTATGGTTTGGTATAAGTACATGAGTTTAAGTAAGAGAGTCATTTTGAAGGCTGCTAGGCGACCAATCCACGAAATATCATAAGATAGCCAGGACTTAGTCAGGTCTAAAAAACTATTAATGAGTGGAGGTAAGTTAACATCAAAAACAGAGGCCGTAGAAGGTGGAATTTGGATCCCCAAATACTGAATTGAAGCCGAACGCCAGTTATATGGATAGTGTGATTGAAGGGTGGACACTACGGGAGCTGGGATATTAATGGGGAGAGCATCTGTCTTTGTCGTAATAATTTTATAAAAGGAAGCTTCACCATACTGTCCCAAGATAGCATGCAAACAAGGAAGGGAGGATAGCGGGTCCGTGACAAACAGAAGGACGTCGTCCGCAAAGAGGCACAACTTGTGAGTAGTAGTGCCAATAGTCACCTCCCCCGGGAAGACCCCAGACATCCTAATCTTCTCAGCAAGGGGTTCTATGACCAACGTAAATATTAAGGGTGATAGAGGGCAACCCTGTCGGTTTCCATTCGTAATAGGAAATGTATCGGAGAGGAAACCGTTACTAAATACCCATGCAGAGGGGGAGCTATATAGCGATAAAACCAAAGAAAGAATATGGCCACTAAAACCAAACTTGTCTATAACCGAGGACATATATTGCCAGTTCAGTCTATCAAACGCCTTCTCTGCATCTAAAGAGAGCAGGAGAAGGCCAGTGTTAGAGGAACTGATATCAATCAAGTCAAAAAACCTACGGGTATTGTCAGATGCCTGTCTACCAGGCACAAACCCAACTTGGTCGTAGGCAATGAGAGATGGCAGAAAGACATTTAAACGGAAAGCGACAAGTTTGGCAAAAAATTTAATATCGCCATTCAATAGTGCAATGGGCCTATAATTTTGACAATGCGCTGGGTTTTTACCTGGCTTGGGTATAGTGATAATTTGAGCCTCCAGCATTTCTGTAGGGAAAGCACCAAGAGAGGAGATTGAATTATACAAGGAGGTCAGGGTGGGCGATAGTTGATCACAAAGAGAAACATAAAATTAATTTATGAAGCCATCTGGACCGGGGGCTTTATTATGCGGGAGTGATTTCATTATTTGAATTACCTCGGAGGGGGTCCATGGGGCATTTAATATCTCGAGCTGTCCCGCAGAAAGGGAGGGGAGTTTGATGTCGGCTAGGAAGGATTGTATAGAATCAGGAGTGGGTTGAAAAGTAAGGGGATCAGAAGAAAGGTTGTACAGTTTGGTATAATATCTAGCGAATTGATTTGCTATGTCATATGGAGTGGACACTTTACCACCCTGAGGAGAAATCAGATGTACAAGCCTGGAGAGCACGGAGCTTGCGAGACAGCATTTTCCCCGGTCTATTACCAGTCAGGTAAAATTTCTGTCTCAACCTATTTAAAGCAAACTGGGTCCGTCTCATAAGGAGTTTCTGAAGTTGGCCTCGGATATCCTTTAATTCCCTACGTAGGGCCCTAGAGGGGTGGAGCTTATTCCTATCTTCAACCTCCTTAAGTTTAGATTCCAAGTCTTGTTGTTGTTGGATAGCTTGTCGTTTGAGTCTAGCACCGGCTTGGATCGCAGTGCCTCGCACAACTGCCTTAAGGGCACACCAGAAAGTCGTGACAGAAGTATCTGAGGGGGAATTAGTTTCCATATAGAGGGCGGTACAATCATCAATCGCTTTTTTAGATATAGTGTCCGACAGCAGGTGGGCAGATAGGCGCCATGGCCGAGGGGGGTAAATTGGTGGCAAATATTCCAAGACCATAGGAGAGGAGCATGATCGGACCAGGAAATAGGTAGAACATCCACCTGTGCTGAGTGCTGCAAAGTCCACTTATCGCAAAGAATAAGATCTATGCGAGAGTAGGAATTGTGCACCGGAGAGAAATACGTAGAGAGAAATACGTATAATCTCTCGAAGTTGGGTTCTGAACTCTCCACAAGTCATACAGGTCATATTCTGCCAGCAAATTACGGAAGGCGAGTAACGGGCCAGCCGGAGCCGCAGACATCTGGGAAGAAGACCGAGGAGATCTATCTAATTTAGGATCAAGCACTAAATTATAGTCGCCCAACATAAGCAGGGCACCCTGACGAACCCTCGCAATAGTCGAGCAAACTTTTCTAAGGAAGGGGACTTGGTTAGAATTGGGAGCGTAGAGAGATACAATGGTAACCATCGTATCCTCCAATTTTCCAACTAGAATGAGGAAACGTCCATTCTTGTCAGCTATCTGGGACAGCAGTTCAAACGAAACAGAGCTCCGAAAAAGATCAGCCACTCCATTGCGCTTGAAGGGGCCATTTGCAAAAAAGCCAACTGGGTATCTCCGGTCTCTCAGAGCCGGGGGACCTGCTGACGAAAAATGCGTTTCCTGCAAGGCAACTATGTCAGCTCTGTGTTTATGAAAAGTGGTCAAGGCTAGCCTGCGTTTATTGGGGGAGTTCAACCCTTTAACATTCAATGAATATATTCGTACCATTTAAAATATAGAAAAAGCAAAAACAGCTGCCATCCCAAATTGGGGAGGGGGGGGGGACGACAAACTAGGGAAAAAAGAGGAAAAGACAGGCAGGAAAAACCAAAAGGGCCCATTATATTGGGACCGCATTGCTACTGCAGGGGAAAGGTATGCAGTAGAAAAAGTATGGGGAGGTGGCGGTAGTATCACCACCTGGAGTACAAAAAGCACATGTATACCTGGAGCAATAACGTATAGCCAAACTACAAGTACCAATAAGGGTACTAACAAGCACATCAACAAATAATGTAAGTGACTAGTGAGATACCCTCATGTGTACAGTAAGAAGAAAAAGAAAGATAAAAGAGATAGAATCAGAGGAAAATGCAGGTACACATAGTAATATAAACAGCAAATGAAGGAACCAAAAGCATACACATATATTACAGATAAACTCACGTATCCGGTATGCATTATAAGGGGGACGGAGTCCCCAAACATGAAGATCAACCAGGAACTACATTAAATGGAACATTGAATACTCAGTCAGGTCGCAGACAACTCACGGGTAAGTGGCCGGCGAGGTTTCAATGTAGAGGGCACTTTGACCAAAACATCCCAGTCATTAAGCAGCTTAACCCCAGTGTCCGGAGTGGCAACTACGCAGGAGGAATTATCATGGGAAATCACCAATTTCACTGGGAAGCCCCATCTGTATCTAATGTCATGAGAACGCAGTGCCTCCGTGATAGGAGCCAGAGCTCTACGTTTAGAGATGGTCAGTGCTGAGAAGTCAGGAAATATTTGTATGCCTCCAAGCGTATCCGAATCAGACGCAGATCTGGCAGCTTGCATTATCCGTTCCTTGGTCGTGAAGAAGTGAACACGAAGGAGGGTATCCCGAGTGTAGGAGGCGGAAACCGACCGTGGTTTCGGAATCCGGTGAATGCGATCAATGAGAAGGTCTCTGTCGTCCGCCCCAGGTAGCAGTTTGCGGAAGAGGGACATAGCATAGTCCAGAAGTTCCGAATTGGCCACAGAGTCTGGGATACCTCGGATTTTAATATTATTTCTCCACGACCTGTCCTCTATATCCGCCATTTTGTCTTTATACGTCTCCATCTCAGCTTGTTGTCGGTCATGGGCAGAAATAAGGTCATTATGAGAGGACACCAGTTCCTCCATTTTACGTTCAAGATGGTCTGTGCGATCACCTAAAGCAGTTAGCCCCACTTTAACTTCATGGATAGCCAGAGAGAGGTCTTGAGTAAGCTCAGATTTAAAAGCTGCAAGGACTTGACACAGAGTCTTGACAGTGAGAGGATCCGTAGAATTAGAGTCCACCCCAGGGACCGATAAGGAATAACCAGAACTCTCCTTAGGACGGTCAGGTTGGCTCGATGGGATGGAGCTCCCGGCAGGAGACGAGGAGATATGGGCCCCTTTTTGATTAGAGAAAGCCACCGGGGGCGGGAGTGCGTCCTTAATTTTTTAGGGGGCATCGTTAGAGGGCTGCAGCAGAAGGAGTAGACGAGTGAAACTGGAAGGCCAATGCGTCACAGGCCCTGGAGGCAGAGTAGTATGCTGGTTCCAAACAGAAGCTACTATGTATGCATGAGAACCCCGGGTGGAGGCGTAGAGAGGACAGAGCACATCACATCTTTATTTAAACAGTATTACATGCAGAGAGATCTTTGCAGGGTCGGGGAGAAATGACAAATATGAGAGAGGCACAACAAATCCCAGCAAGGGGGTACTCACAGATCCAGTACAGGGGATTCCAGCAGGAATCGGAAGCACTACTACATAATGGAATATACACCCCAAGGGAGATGTAGTAGAAAAAGCTGGAGGAGAGCCCCAGGCAGATATCACTGGTCCTGGTCTAGCTCAGGGTTCAGTTTCAGCCTCAGAATGAGGGGACAGAGCTGCAGAGATGCACAGACTGAAGAATCCAAAATGGGCACTGGCTGTGAATGTCTCCTTCCCAGCTGGAGACAGAGGTGGATCCCAGGCACACAGGAGTAAAAACACAAGGGCCCACGGGTCCTCGGCCTCTGGGAGCCCCCAGAGACCCCCCAGGATCCTGCAGGGAGAGGTAGGAGCTGTCCGGCGGAGCCACGTCCCATTTTCCCGGGTCCCAGAAGTCCGGCCCGGGTAGGCTTGAAAATTTAGTCCCCGGCTTCAGGGCAGAAGGTAGGCCACAATCTGCAGGAGCCTCCAGGAGTGCTCCCCGATTCCGCGGACCTCACCAACCGGCCAACGCACAGCAGCAGGAGTGGGAGAGAGGGCAACAGGCTGAAAGGAGCAGTGATGGATGTGCAGAGAGGGAGAGAAGTGCCATAAATCCTGGAGCTCTGCTGAGACACTTCCACTCACAGCAGCAGCTAGGCCATGCCCCCCAAAACTATGGATTTTTACATGTCACCCCCTTCCCACCCCTAAGGGTGCTAGGGGTGTCTTACCCCCACAGTATTTTTTTCCAGATTGTAAATCATATGTGTACCAAGTTTGGTGTATATTACTCCAGGCATTCTAGAGTTATGTCCGAAACGATAGATTTTTACATGTCGCCCCCTTCCCACCCCCACCCCTAGGGGTGCTAGGGGTGACTTATCCCCACAGAATTTCTTTCCCGATTATAAGTCATATGTGTACCAAGTTTGGTGTAAATTGCTCTACGCATTCCAGAGTTATGCTGGAACATACATACACACATGCACACATAACCACATACATACACACATAGATCCATTTTTATATATATATATATATATATATATATATATATATATAGATTTACTTTTCTTGCTTTTAGGTAATTGGTGGATGTGAATTTGTATTTTATTTTTGTATTGCTCATTCTATATCTAGTAGATGAATATGTGCTTAAGATATGTTGCACGTTCATTTAATAGAATATATTTAAAAAAGTGACTTATGCACATTATCCTGATGGCGTTGAATGGTGAGAAGCATTATGCTTTCTTGCATATGGAGAGGTTTAATACTTCATGGTTTAAATGATAATGATCATTTATGGATATTCTCCTATTGCTCAGCCCAGAAAGAGGTATTGAGTTGCTGTGATGCTGATACTGTATAAAACCCAAACATGCTTATTTTGTTTATTATCCTATTAAGTTGCAGTCTTTTGTTCTCTTTTTTTTTTAACCTTCTAATCTAAAATTACCAAGATGTATTGGAAAATAATTATTTTTGGACCTAATGACCCTAAATTTGAAATAACCTTTAAGTTGCATGCACCAACCTGATTTGGTGACTTAGACACTAGAATTAATGCAGCAATAATTTAAGAGGCAAAACCAGGCTACATTTCAGCCAATATATGTAATGGAAGTAAAAGCTCCTTTTGGCATCAATATTACTCAGTAAATTTTCTGTAAAGTTTTAGCACTGACATGGATTAGTGGACCATGGGGTCGAAGTGGGCTGAATATTTTAGACTCATGTGGTGTCTTTTCATAGGATGGTTGTCTCATTCTACACAGGTACACACTCTTAAAAATAGTCAAATTATTATATTAATCAGAAAAAAATGTATGCCATTTTGTCAGTTTGTGGCCTGATTCAAGTTGTGAGCTGATTCACAGGACATTAATTCATGAACATTATTTTATAGGTTTAATGTTCATAATAATGTTCACAAAACGAATTATATTCCCACCGACCAATAGTAGTTACCAATCTACCCACAAGCTCACTGCCTAGGTGTCATCCTTCCCCACATTATGGGGGTAATTCCAAGTTGATCGCAGACGGAAAATTTTTAGCAGTTGGGCAAAACCATGTGCACTGCAGGGGAGGCAGATATAACATTTGCAGAGAGAGTTAGATTTGGATGGGTTATTTTGTTTCTGTGCAGGGTACATACTGGCTGCTTTATTTTTACACTGCAAATTAGATTGCAGATTGAACACACCACACCCAAATCTAACTCTCTCTGCACATGTTAAATCTGCCCCCCCCTGCAGTGCACATGGTTTTGCCCAACTGCTAAAACTTTTCCTGCTGCGATCAACTTGGAATTACCCCCTATGTCTCTAAATCTTGCTACATGCATCTAAAAAACAAATCCAAAATACGACCATACCTTACACAAGACACTGCAAAACTCTAATCCATACTCCCATTATCTCCCACATTGATTATTGTTTTCACAATTGCAGGACTTTCTCGGGCTGCACCCACTCTGTGGGACTCTCCTCTAGTCTCCAAACCTTCAAGCGTTCACTGAAAACTCACCTCTTCAAGGCATGCTTATCAAATTCCAGATCCGCTCACATAATCTTCATAAACGTAACTAACTAATTACATCCCCTCTGTACAATCCACACATATCCTCACATATTTTCTCTTTCTTCACTTTCCCATCCTTCTGACCCCAGGCCAACATCGCTGTGTGACCATATCATACAGCCCACCAAGAACATTTGCAATCTTGTGGACCATTATGCAAAAGATAACATCTATCATGTGTATCAATGCCTGTTTCCCTATAGATTGTCAACTTGGGATCAGGGCCTTCCTACCTCTATGTCTGTCAGATATTACCCAGTTTTGTTTTATCACTGTTGTTTCCAATTGTAAAGCGCAACAGAATTTGGTGTGCTATATAAGAAACTGTTAATAAATAAATAAATATTGCAGTTTCACTGTCATTTTTCAACAACAAATTCTAGAGAAAAATGAAAGTCAAATACAAAAGAAACAAATGTAAATCTCAAGCAATTTATTGGGATGCAGTCAGCATGTTTACAATGTTAACAATCATTATGTTGACACCACAATGGCGACAGCTATAATATTGACATGTTGATTTCTTTACAATGTCAGCATGTGAAATGTCAAAGTTCTGCAGGGCGTGGAGGGTTAGGATTAGGCTGCAGGAGTGGAGGTTAGGGGTTACCAATACTCACCACCCAAACCGCAGCAGGATCAGCTGAAAGTTACCATCAGTTGACTGCCGGACCCGGAAGTCACCACTAGACCACCAGGAACAGTCTGTCTTTCCTTTTACCCTTGGTGATGTGATTGTAACAGATTTATCAAGTCTTGGAGAGTGATAAATAGCACTGTTATAAAGTACAAACCAATCAGCTCATGAAAAACTGTCATTTTTCAAACACAGCCTGTGACACGTCAGTTAGGAGCTGATTGGCTGGTACTTTATCACCATGCTATTTATCACTCTCCAAGGCTTGATAAATGGGGGTCTTAGTCATTTCTTCTTCTACTCCAGACAACCAGAGGTCACTGATTACACAGGCCATGGCTTGTCTAGGAGGCCCTGACCAGCCATGGAGGTGGAGAAATGCCCCCTTCATTGACGCATGCTGTCACTTTACGGCATACACACAATCTAACACATTACTTGTGGTGCTTGTTAGAATATTTTTAACTGTTCACAAACTTCTTTGTCCTTTTCAATCATATTAAAATACTAGCTTCCAATATTTCTGACTTATTTTCTGTGGCTGCTGAAAACAAAGTAATTTTATTCTTTAATTTTTTTATTTGGGAATTGTACCAAAAGCATCAATAAAGTAAATAAGGTTAGAAATCCCTGAAATACTTACATCTAACACATCTTCAAACCTGATTTGTTGACAAGTGTAAATACTAAGAATAAAAAATGAGCAAGACATTGACCGGAAAAACAACTTTCTTTGTTTGGTTTGCCTAATGCAGTAATGTTTTGCAGAATGTGTTCTCCTGCTCATGAAAGGCAGCAAAATCTGCTGCCTTATTTCTAGAATGTCTGCCTTCATAATATAATTTCTGGTTTTGGCACTGAAATCTAATCTACCGGTGCTAAACTGTATTGTGTGGAAACCCACAGTGAATTTCACAGTTGCATATGGCTAATTCTACGTACATGCTGCTACCTGCTCTATAGGGGTGCCTCTGAGACAAAGCTGCTTTTATCACCTTATTCAGTAATAATGTGGGGCAGTCATGCAATTTTCCAGGTACTTAGCATGCTAACATATTATGTTTGGGTAGGTTTAAAAAGTCAGCCCTAGTTTCCTTCAGTGCTACCACATCACAAGGCTTATTTTGTGACACCGTATGGATTGCACACCGCCTTCCAACAATATTAATATTTATTCTAGACTGATAACTTAATACATGAATGTAAACTGGGCCACCTGGTGATAAATTTGCAAAAGGATGCATAAACATCTTAATGTACAAATGTACTTACTTAATATACAGTTTTATACTAATTCATTGTGTCTTCAGTAATATACTATATATTATTATTATTATTATTATTATTATTATTATTATTGGGGGTAATTCCAAGTTGATCGCAGCAGGAAATTTTTTAGCAGTTGGGCAAAACCATGTGCAGTGCAGGGGAGGCAGATTTAACATGTGCAGAGAGAGTTAGATTTGGGTGTGGTGTGTTCAATCTGCAATCTAAATTGCAGTGTTAAAATAAAGCAGCCAGTATTTACCCTGCACAGAAACAATATAACCCACCCAAATCTAACTCTCTCTGCACATGTTATATCTGCCTCCCCTGCAGTACACATGGTTTTGCCCAACTGCTAAAAAATTTCCTGCTGCAATCAACTTGGAATTACCCCCATTATTATTATTATTGTTATCATCATCATCATCATCATCATCATCATCATTCTATCATCATCATCATCATCATCATCATCATCAATATACTATTATTATTATTATCATCATCATCATCATCATCATCATCAACAATATACTATTGTTATTATTATTATTATTATTATTATTATTATTATATGCAGTGGTTGTTGCCTATTTGTATTGTATGCAGTTTTTTTATTTTAGTATATGTTAATAGTAACATAGTGGAAAAAGAAAACAAAGACTTGGAAAATACCAATTATATGAATTACTTTGATACATAGGGGGGTATTTAATTAGCCGCAGTAATTTACCGCGGCTAATTAGTTTGCTGGGGGCTATCCTATTAGCCCCAATAGCCAGCACTTATCAGTGATTGGTTTTGCGTGCCTGAGCCAAATCCCTGATAAGTGACTATTTTTGTTATCCGCAGCTTTTTGTGGACCCTATGTATTTTCGTGAGAAAAATGGGGTGCTGTAACTGGATACCAGTGGAAAAAAAGCTGTGATAAAATTTAAAAAAAATTACAAAAAAACTGTTTTTCTCAGCTGCTGCATTATCGCAGCTAACTGGATACTCCCCATAGTGTAACCCCCCTTTCACTACCATATGGGGAGCTACCCAATAATTAGCTATGTGCCTCCACCCAAGCATTGGTAGGTATGTGTAATAATGGGTCTAATTGGGAAAACCCATTGGACAAAGGTTTTGTTTATGTACTCTGTAAGAGTTGTGTACAAGTCTTTAGCAAATCATTTATATATATATATAAATGTGGAACGCTACTTCATCTCCTCCACGGTTAAACATTAAATATAACAACTTTATTAGCTTAGACCATAAAGATATCTAAAAATCAAATTCTTACAAAGGACTTCTAGATTTAACTGAAAAAAACAACAACAACAATATTGACCCTTTTTTCTTTTATATAACTTGGGTAAATAATCACCTTATAAAACAAATACAATTATATACTTAAAAGATATGAACCCATTCTCCTTTCCTCTTCCCTATCTAACGATTGTCATCACTGAAACTCCAGTGCATGCTATACCCAACGGGATTTGACATTATATTTCACCTCTTTCCTCTTCTGTGCACAGATTGTTAAACTTTTACTAAAGTTTATATGTATATATATATATATGTATATATATAGTCCATGGTGGCAGCCCGGCACTCCGTTGTCCCCGTAGGGGTATCGCTCCGGTGCCCTCCTAGGGGTATGGCGACTCCAATATGCAGAATGGAGAGAAACGGCGGCACTCAGAGTCTTTCACTCCCAGGTAAATTAAAGCAGAAAGTGCATTTATTAGTCGCTAATAAATGCACTTTCTGCTTTAATTTACCTGGGAGTGAAAGACTCTGAGTGCCGCCGTTTCTCTCCATTCTATGTATATATATATATATATATAATTTGTAGCATTGTATATATAATTTGTAGCATTAGCTGTATTTGCGGTAATTCACCTGGAGCTCTAGTATTGAAGGAGGTAGGTAGGAAAATTAACTTTAGAGCAAATGCCTTAGACTTAATGCTACGGCAAGTATATTTGGATTAAAATGTCCAATAGCAATCCATCTCGTCACTCATATAAGCTATGAGACAACTAGGTGTCCGGGTAGAGACTCTAGTAATTCTCCTTGATATAAATCCCTGGTATCCTACTGGAGAGTGGGTGAATGAACTGTTTCTCCTCTCCTTCTGACTCTCCCTCAGAGTGAAATGCTACTGAGCCTTGGTTAGGTACAGTACACCAAATTGCAGATAATGCTTCTTTTAGCCACTAGTTGAAGCTGGGATACGTTGTCTTAAACCTGTATGCCCTGCAACCAGTATATTAGAATATCACACAAAAGCCCAGATTTATCAAGACTTGGAGAGTGACAAATTGCATGATGATAAAGTAATAGCCAATCAGCTCCTAACTGCCATGCTACAGACTGAGGGGCAGATTTATTAAACTCGGTGAAGTGATAAAGTGGAAGGTGATAAAGGACCAGCCAGTCAGCTTCTAACTGTCATTTTTCAAACCCAGCCTGTGACATGGTAGTTACGATCTGATTGGCTGGTAATTTATCACCTTCCACTTTACCGAGCTTAATACATCTGCCCCTGTGTTTGAAAAATGACAGTTAGGAGCTGATTGGTTGCTACTTTATCACCATGCAATTTATCACTCTCCAAGGCTTTATAAATCTGGGCCAAACTTTTATGATTATTCCAGTCTCTGCTCTCCTATAGCACTTGAGCTGCCTGTGGTATATATGCTACAATGCAGATAAATGATATACATTTTTCTTGTGGCTATTATGAGCCTTAGCCTGTTGCACTTACTATATGGTGTGCAGTGTGATTTAACTGTCCTCACAAATAGAGATGAGCGGGTTCGGTTCCTCGGAATCCGAACCCGCCCGAACTTCAGGTTTTTTTACACGGGGCCGAGCGACTCGGATCTTCCCGCCTTGCTCGGTTAACCCGAGCGCGCCCGAACGTCATCATCCAGCTGTCGGATTCTCGCGAGGCTCGTATTCTATCGCGAGACTCGGATTCTATATAAGGAGCCGTGCGTCGCCGCCATTTTCACACGTGCATTGAGATTGATAGGGAGAGGACGTGGCTGGCGTCCTCTCCGTTTAGACTAGAGTACTAGAGAGAGACACAAATTTTGGGGAGCATATTATTAGGAGGAGTACTACTTGCTGCTGATAGTGTGACCAGTGACCAGTGACCACCAGTTTAATTAATCCGTTCTCTGCCTGAAAAAAAACGATACACAGTGTGACACAGTCACATACCATATCTGTGCTCAGCCCAGTGTGCTGCATCATATGTAATACTGTATATCATTATCTGACTGTGCTGAGTGCTCACTGCTCACACAGCTTAATTGTGGGGGAGACTGGGGAGCAGTTATAGCAGGAGTACATATTTTAAGTACAGTGCACACTTTTGATGCCAGAGTGCCACTGCCAGTGTGACTGACCAGTGACCACTGACCACCAGTATTGTGATTGTCTGCTGACCACCAGTATATTGTGATTGTCTGCCTGAAAAAGTTAAACACTCGTCGTGTGGTGTTTTTTTTTATAAACGCATTCTGCAGACAGTGTCCAGCAGGTCCGTCATTACATAATATATATATACCTGTCCGGCTGCAGTACTAGTGTGATATATATATATATTTTATTTTTATCTCATTATCATCCAGTCTATATTAACAGCAGACACAGTACGGTAGTCCACAGCTGTAGCTACCTCTGTGTCGGCAGACGCTGGTCCATCCATAATTGTATACCACCTACCCGTGGTTTTTTTTTTTCTATCTTCTTGATACTAGTAGCTTACTTTAGGAGTCTGCAGTGCTGAGTCTGACAGACAGTGTCCAGCAGGTCCGTCATTACATAATATATACCTGTCCGGCTGCAGTACTAGTGTGATATATATATATATTTTATTTTTATCTCATTATCATCCAGTCTATATTAGCAGCAGACACAGTACGGTAGTTCACGGCTGTAGCTACCTCTGTGTCGGCAGTCGCTGGTCCATCCATAATTGTATACCACCTACCCGTGGTTTTTTTTTCTATCTTCTTGATACTAGTAGCTTACTTTAGGAGTCTGCAGTGCTGACAGACAGTGTCCAGCAGGTCTGTCATTACATAATATATATATACCTGTCCGGCTGCAGTACTAGTGTGATATATATATATATTTTATTTTTATCTCATTATCATCCAGTCTATATTAGCAGCAGACACAGTACGGTAGTCCACGGCTGTAGCTACCTCTGTGTCGGCAGTCTCTGGTCCATCCATAATTGTATACCACCTACCCGTGGTTTTTTTTTCTATCTTCTTGATACTAGTAGCTTACTTTAGGAGTCTGCAGTGCTGACAGACAGTGTCCAGCAGGTCCGTCATTACATAATATATATATATACCTGTCCGGCTGCAGTACTAGTGTGATATATATATATATTTTATTTTTATCTCATTATCATCCAGTCTATATTAGCAGCAGACACAGTACGGTAGTCCACGGCTGTAGCTACCTCTGTGTCGGCAGTCGCTGGTCCATCCATAATTGTATACCACCTACCCGTGGTTTTTTTTTCTATCTTCTTGATACTAGTAGCTTACTTTAGGAGTCTGCAGTGCTGACAGACAGTGTCCAGCAGGTTCGTCATTACATAATATATATATACCTGTCCGGCTGCAGTACTAGTGTGATATATATATATATATTTTATTTTTATCTCATTATCATCCAGTCTATATTAGCAGCAGACACAGTACGGTAGTCCACGGCTGTAGCTACCTCTGTGTCGGCAGTCGCTCGTCCATCCATAAGTATACTAGTATCCATCCATCTCCATTGTTTACCTGAGGTGCCTTTTAGTTGTGCCTATTAAAATATGGAGAACAAAAATGTTGAGGTTCCAAAAATAGGGAAAGATCAAGATCCACTTCCACCTCGTGCTGAAGCTGCTGCCACTAGTCATGGCCGAGACGATGAAATGCCAGCAACGTCGTCTGCCAAGGCCGATGCCCAATGTCATAGTACAGAGCATGTAAAATCCAAAACACCAAATATCAGTAAAAAAAGGACTCAAAAATCTAAAATAAAATTGTCGGAGGAGAAGCGTAAACTTGCCAATATGCCATTTACCACACGGAGTGGCAAGGAACGGCTGAGGCCCTGGCCTATGTTCATGGCTAGTGGTTCAGCTTCACATGAGGATGGAAGCACTCAGCCTCTCGCTAGAAAAATGAAAAGACTCAAGCTGGCAAAAGCACAGCAAAGAACTGTGCGTTCTTCGAAATCCCAAATCCACAAGGAGAGTCCAATTGTGTCGGTTGCGATGCCTGACCTTCCCAACACTGGACGTGAAGAGCATGCGCCTTCCACCATTTGCACGCCCCCTGCAAGTGCTGGAAGGAGCACCCGCAGTCCAGTTCCTGATAGTCAGATTGAAGATGTCAGTGTTGAAGTACACCAGGATGAGGAGGATATGGGTGTTGCTGGCGCTGGGGAGGAAATTGACAAGGAGGATTCTGATGGTGAGGTGGTTTGTTTAAGTCAGGCACCCGGGGAGACACCTGTTGTCCGTGGGAGGAATATGGCCATTGACATGCCTGGTGAAAATACCAAAAAAATCAGCTCTTCGGTGTGGAAGTATTTCACCAGAAATGCGGACAACATTTGTCAAGCCGTGTGTTGCCTTTGTCAAGCTGTAATAAGTAGGGGTAAGGACGTTAACCACCTCGGAACATCCTCCCTTATACGTCACCTGCAGCGCATTCATAATAAGTCAGTGACAAGTTCAAAAACTTTGGGCGACAGCGGAAGCAGTCCACTGACCAGTAAATCCCTTCCTCTTGTAACCAAGCTCACGCAAACCACCCCACCAACTCCCTCAGTGTCAATTTCTTCCCCAGGAATGCCAATAGTCCTGCAGGCCATGTCATTGGCAATTCTGACGAGTCCTCTCCTGCCTGGGATTCCTCCGATGCATCCTTGCGTGTAACGCCTACTGCTGCTGGCGCTGCTGTTGTTGCTGCTGGGAGTCGATGGTCATCCCAGAGGGGAAGTCGTAAGCCCACTTGTACTACTTCCACCAAGCAATTGACTGTCCAACAGTCCTTTGCGAGGAAGATGAAATATCACAGCAGTCATCCTGTTGCAAAGCGGATAACTGAGGCCTTGACAACTATGTTGGTGTTAGACGTGCGTCCGGTATCCGCCGTTAGTTCACAGGGAACTAGACAATTTCTTGAGGTAGTGTGCCCCCGTTACCAAATACCATCTAGGTTCCACTTCTCTAGGCAGGCGATACCGAGAATGTACACGGACGTCAGAAAAAGACTCACCAGTGTCCTAAAAAATGCAGTTGTACCCAATGTCCACTTACCACGGACATGTGGACAAGTGGAGCAGGGCAGGGTCAGGACTATATGACTGTGACAGCCCACTGGGTAGATGTATGGACTCCCGCCGCAAGAACAGCAGCGGCGGCACCAGTAGCAGCATCTCGCAAACGCCAACTCTTTCCTAGGCAGGCTACGCTTTGTATCACCGGTTTCCAGAATACGCACACAGCTGAAAACCTCTTACGGCAACTGAGGAAGATCATCGCGGAATGGCTTACCCCAATTGGACTCTCCTGTGGATTTGTGGCATCGGACAACGCCAGCAATATTGTGTGTGCATTAAATATGGGCAAATTCCAGCACATCCCATGTTTTGCACATACCTTGAATTTGGTGGTGCAGAATTTTTTAAAAACGAGAGGGGCGTGCAAGAGATGCTGTCGGTGGCCAGAAGAAGTGCGGGACACTTTCGGCGTACAGGCACCACGTACAGAAGACTGGAGCACCACCAAAAACGCCTGAACCTGCCCTGCCATCATCTGAAGCAAGAAGTGATAACGAGGTGGAATTCAACCCTATATATGCTTCAGAGGTTGGAGGAGCAGCAAAAGGCCATTCAAGCCTATACAATTGAGCACGATATAGGAGGTGGAATGCACCTGTCTCAAGCGCAGTGGAGAATGATTTCAACGTTGTGCAAGGTTCTGCAACCTTTTGAACTTGCCACACGTGAAGTCAGTTCAGACACTGCCAGCCTGAGTCAGGTCATTCCCCTCATCAGGCTTTTGCAGAAGAAGCTGGAGACATTGAAGGAGGAGCTAACACAGAGCGATTCCGCTAGGCATGTGGGACTTGTGGATGGAGCCCTTAATTCGCTTAACAAGGATTCACGGGAGGTCAATCTGTTGAAATCAGAGCACTACATTTTGGCCACTGTGCTCGATCCTAGATTTAAAGCCTACCTTGGATCTCTCTTTCCGGCACACACAAGTCTGCTGGGGTTCAAAGACCTGCTGGTGAGAAAATTGTCAAGTCAAGCGGAACGCGACCTGTCAACATCTCCTCCTTGGTAGAAAGGAAGAATGTATCTGCACTCTCTACAATCAAATACCGATTAGGTTATATGAACTATAAACCCCATTGAAATGTCTCGCTCTAATAGTAGGGATATTGGTATGGGGGTGCAGCCCGTGTGCAACTCAAATTATTACAGAACAAAGGGAGAACCAAAAGTAGTTGCCTAGTTGGGCGCACAGGGAGAACTTTATTATATTAATTTGATTAAATATTAAAACTTAGCTTTTATTGCTATACCTTCTAAAATGCCCCCTTTATATGGGGAATATACAGCAAAACATAGAGGTTAAAAATATTACATACAAACATATAGTGAAAGAGAAAATTAAAGGTGTAGATAGATTTAAAAAGGCGGTATTCCACTATTACTCCAGCAATGTGTAGGAATGTAATTATTGTTGGAGCTTCTGGGAGTCTGGAGTGTATTCACTGCCACAATTTTCCAAAGTGTTGTGGCTTTATAAGATGTACAAATTTATTTGTCACAATTAACTGCTGTTGTAAATATAGTGTGTGTTTTACTGTTTTTTCACAATATTATAAATCTTTATTATTTGTTTATTGCTTAAATATAATCCACACATTCATCAATTGTTCAGTGTCATTAGTATATACCAAGCAGAATAAAGGAGAAATAGCCTATTGCTCTGAAATGATGTACATGTCACTGTTTTGTGGCTGGAATAAAGTAGCAACCTGCATTTAATATTGTATCCTGCAGGATTGATATTCGCTACTATAGTATTATTTAGGCTACAGATATTCTCAAATACAATGTGTCTAAATCTGCTAGCCAGTTCCCTTCCTTTAATTGTAACTAACTTGTGCTGGAAAGCTAGCAGAAATCTGCCAATGACCAGGACACCACAATCATATAATTTAGCTTAATAGAGCAGTTCTACTATGATACTGCTGTGTAATCACTGAGTCAGACACCTGGACTATTGACACTGCTGTTGCTAATAACAGCGCCACATATGCATAAATTATTCTCAATGCTGGCTGAATAAATTCATCTGTAATTCTCCAGTACTCTCTATTGCTCCCTAACGACCAACACTGGCTGTAAACTCAATTCTATTGACCCCAATATACGGGGGTGCCGGTGGAGGCCTATACAATTTGCTTTCTATTTCAATCTACAACATTGCTATAATTAGGAGTGTGAAGTGCCGCCGAGACGCCGACGTGCACGTTTCGCTGTATAGCTTTAACGAGGCTATTAAAGCTATACAGCGAAACGTGCACGTCGGCGTCTCGGCGGCACTTCACACTCCTAATTATAGCAATGTTGTAGATTGAAATAGAAAGCAAATTGTATAGGCCTCCACCGGCACCCCCGTATATTGGGGTCAATAGAATTGAGTTTACAGCCAGTGTTGGTCGTTAGGGAGCAATAGAGAGTACTGGAGAATTACAGATGAATTTATTCAGCCAGCATTGAGAATAATTTATGCATATGTGGCGCTGTTATTAGCAACAGCAGTGTCAATAGTCCAGGTGTCTGACTCAGTGATTACACAGCAGTATCATAGTAGAACTGCTCTATTAAGCTAAATTATATGATTGTGGTGTCCTGGTCATTGGCAGATTTCTGCTAGCTTTCCAGCACAAGTTAGTTACAATTAAAGGAAGGGAACTGGCTAGCAGATTTAGACACATTGTATTTGAGAATATCTGTAGCCTAAATAATACTATAGTAGCGAATATCAATCCTGCAGGATACAATATTAAATGCAGGTTGCTACTTTATTCCAGCCACAAAACAGTGACATGTACATCATTTCAGAGCAATAGGCTATTTCTCCTTTATTCTGCTTGGTATATACTAATGACACTGAACAATTGATGAATGTGTGGATTATATTTAAGCAATAAACAAATAATAAAGATTTATAATATTGTGAAAAAACAGTAAAACACACACTATATTTACAACAGCAGTTTATTGTGACAAATAAATTTGTACATCTTATAAAGCCACAACACTTTGGAAAATTGTGGCAGTGAATACACTCCAGACTCCCAGAAGCTCCAACAATAATTACATTCCTACACATTGCTGGAGTAATAGTGGAATACCGCCTTTTTAAATCTATCTACACCTTTAATTTTCTCTTTCACTATATGTTTGTATGTAATATTTTTAACCTCTATGTTTTGCTGTGTATTCCCCATATAAAGGGGGCATTTTAGAAGGTATAGCAATAAAAGCTAAGTTTTAATAATTAATCAAATTAATATAATAAAGTTCTCCCTGTGCGCCCAACTAGGCAACAACTTTTGGTTCTCCCTTTGTTCTGTAACATCTCCTCCTTCACATTCTCCTGCAACTGGGGGTGCGAGGAAAAGGCTCAGAATTCCGAGCCCACCCGCTGGCGGTGATGCAGGGCAGTCTGGAGCGACTGCTGATGCTGACATCTGGTCCGGACTGAAGGACCTGACAACGATTACGGACATGTCGTCTACTGTCACTGCATATGATTCTCTCCCCATTGAAAGAATGGTGGAGGATTATATGAGTGACCGCATCCAAGTAGGCACGTCAGACAGTCCGTACTTATACTGGCAGGAAAAAGAGGCAATTTGGAGGCCCTTGCACAAACAGGCTTTATTCTACCTAAGTTGCCATCCCACAAGTGTGTACTCCGAAAGAGTGTTTAGTGCCGCCGCTCACCTTGTCAGCAATCGGCGTACGAGGTTACTTCCAGAAAATGTGGAGAAGATGATGTTCATTAAAATGAATTATAATCAATTCCTCCGTGGAGACATTGACCAGCAGCAATTGCCTCCACAAAGTACACAGGGAGCTGATATGGTGGATTCCAGTGGGGATGAATTGATAATCTGTGAGGAGGGGGATGTACACGGTGATATATCGGAGGATGATGATGAGGTGGACATCTTGCCTCTGTAGAGCCAGTTTGTGCAAGGAGAGATTAATTGCTTCTTTTTTGGTGGGGGTCCAAACCAACCCGTCATTTCAGTCACAGTCGTGTGGCAGACCCTATCACTGAAATGATGGGTTGGTTAAAGTGTGCATGTCCTGTTTATACAACATAAGGGTGGGTGGGAGGGCCCAAGCACAATTCCATCTTGCACCTCTTTTTTCTTTCATTTTTCTTTGCGTCATGTGCTGTTTGGGGAGTATTTTTTTGAAGGGCCATCCTGCGTGACACTGCAGTGCCACTCCTAGATGGGCCAGGTGTTTGTGTCGGCCACTAGGGTCGCTTATCTTACTCACACAGCTACCTCATTGCGCCTCTTTTTTTCTTTGCGTCATGTGCTGTTTGGGGAGTGTTTTTTGGAAGGGCCATCCTGCGTGCCACTGCAGTGCCACTCCTAGATGGGCCAGGTGTTTGTGTCGGCCACTAGGGTCGCTTAGCTTACTCACACAGCTACCTCATTGCGCCTCTTTTTTTCTTTGCGTCATGTGCTGTTTGGGGAGTGTTTTTTGGAAGGGCCATCCTGCGTGACACTGCAGTGCCACTCCTAGATGGGCCAGGTGTTTGTGTCGGCCACTAGGGTCGCTTAGCTTACTCACACAGCTACCTCATTGCGCCTCTTTTTTTCTTTGCGTCATGTGCTGTTTGGGGAGTGTTTTTTGGAAGGGCCATCCTGCGTGACACTGCAGTGCCACTCCTAGATGGGCCAGGTGTTTGTGTCGGCCACTAGGGTCGCTTAGCTTACTCACACAGCTACCTCATTGCGCCTCTTTTTTTCTTTGCGTCATGTGCTGTTTGGGGAGTGTTTTTTGGAAGGGCCATCCTGCGTGACACTGCAGTGCCACTCCTAGATGGGCCAGGTGTTTGTGTCGGCCACTAGGGTCGCTTATCTTACTCACACAGCTACCTCATTGCGCCTCTTTTTTTCTTTGCGTCATGTGCTGTTTGGGGAGTGTTTTTTGGAAGGGCCATCCTGCGTGCCACTGCAGTGCCACTCCTAGATGGGCCAGGTGTTTGTGTCGGCCACTAGGGTCGCTTAGCTTACTCACACAGCTACCTCATTGCGCCTCTTTTTTTCTTTGCGTCATGTGCTGTTTGGGGAGTGTTTTTTGGAAGGGCCATCCTGCGTGACACTGCAGTGCCACTCCTAGATGGGCCAGGTGTTTGTGTCGGCCACTAGGGTCGCTTAGCTTACTCACACAGCTACCTCATTGCGCCTCTTTTTTTCTTTGCGTCATGTGCTGTTTGGGGAGTGTTTTTTGGAAGGGCCATCCTGCGTGACACTGCAGTGCCACTCCTAGATGGGCCAGGTGTTTGTGTCGGCCACTAGGGTCGCTTAGCTTACTCACACAGCTACCTCATTGCGCCTCTTTTTTTCTTTGCGTCATGTGCTGTTTGGGGAGTGTTTTTTGGAAGGGCCATCCTGCGTGCCACTGCAGTGCCACTCCTAGATGGGCCAGGTGTTTGTGTCGGCCACTAGGGTCGCTTATCTTACTCACACAGCTACCTCATTGCGCCTCTTTTTTTCTTTGCGTCATGTGCTGTTTGGGGAGTGTTTTTTGGAAGGGCCATCCTGCGTGACACTGCAGTGCCACTCCTAGATGGGCCAGGTGTTTGTGTCGGCCACTAGGGTCGCTTAGCTTACTCACACAGCTACCTCATTGCGCCTCTTTTTTTCTTTGCGTCATGTGCTGTTTGGGGAGTGTTTTTTGGAAGGGCCATCCTGCGTGACACTGCAGTGCCACTCCTAGATGGGCCAGGTGTTTGTGTCGGCCACTAGGGTCGCTTAGCTTACTCACACAGCTACCTCATTGCGCCTCTTTTTTTATTTGCGTCATGTGCTGTTTGGGGAGTGTTTTTGGAAGGGCCATCCTGCGTGACACTGCAGTGCCACTCCTAGATGGGCCAGGTGTTTGTGTCGGCCACTAGGGTCGCTTAGCTTACTCACACAGCTACCTCATTGCGCCTCTTTTTTTCTTTGCGTCATGTGCTGTTTGGGGAGTGTTTTTTGGAAGGGCCATCCTGCGTGACACTGCAGTGCCACTCCTAGATGGGCCAGGTGTTTGTGTCGGCCACTAGGGTCGCTTAGCTTACTCACACAGCTACCTCATTGCGCCTCTTTTTTTCTTTGCGTCATGTGCTGTTTGGGGAGTGTTTTTTGGAAGGGCCATCCTGCCTGACACTGCAGTGCCACTCCTAGATGGGCCAGGTGTTTGTGTCGGCCACTAGGGTCGCTTAGCTTAGTCATCCAGCGACCTCGGTGCAAATTTTAGGACTAAAAATAATATTGTGAGGTGTGAGGTGTTCAGAATAGACTGAAAATGAGTGGAAATTATGGTTTTTGAGGTTAATAATACTTTGGGATCAAAATGACCCCCAAATTCTATGATTTAAGCTGTTTTTTAGTGTTTTTTGAAAAAAACACCCGAATCCAAAACACAACCGAATCCGACAAAAAAAATTCGGTGAGGTTTTGCCAAAACGCGTTCGAACCCAAAACACGGCCGCGGAACCGAACCCAAAACCAAAACACAAAACCCGAAAAATTTCAAGTGCACATCTCTACTCACAAACTGATGGAGCTTTCGTGCCATTGACTGCTTTGACCATGCCCCCTTTCATGTCACATCTCCTCATTGTTTCTGCTGTCATTTCTACTGCTACTGCACTGTATAACTCCCATAACAGTCTCACATACCCTCCAACATTTTACACATAAAATCGGTTCAAATTAGAAAAGGGGGCGTGGCCACCGGTAAAGGGGGGGCGTGGTCACACCCCTTTTCTTATACTTTCACTGAAAGTTTGGAGAGCCAAAAATCGGTACAGACCATAAAAAAAGGTACCGTATCTGCTAAAAAGGTACAGTTGGAGGGTATGGTTTCACTAACCATCCCTGATGGTGCTGTAGCTGCAGTCTGTGTTCCCAGCCTGTGATGTAAGAGGGAGAGTGTCTGCATGTAGTGTATAGGGCCCCATACACTTATCTGACCGCATGTCGGAGGCAATCGCAGGTGATCACCCCGGCAGCCTCCCGGGGGGCAGGATCAGCTAAGATACATCGTATGCTGCCCTATTGCATCTGATGTATCGTGGGCGATCCCAACCATGCCCCCAGGTCGGACCTGATTGAATGTGCAGCACATTCAATCTGGAGGATCCGATCCGATGCTCACGGGAACGCTCATCGGATCGGATCGGACCGGAGACACCAATTTCACCCAATATATTGGGCTGAATGGCAGAATTGAGCTGAAATCAGGCATAATCGCTCTAGTGTATGGGGCCCTTATGCTGTGCCTTACAGACCTCTCCTGGAGTCTGCAACTATTAGCCAGAGCTGTAGCTTATGGCCACTCCTCCTGACTTCCCTCTCAAACGTCTCTATTGGTGGCCAGTGGATGCACTCCTATTACTGAAGCCGGCTTTTTCATCAGCAGTTCCTGCTCCCTGCTTTCACTGCAGGCGCTTGGCTGTCAGCACAGGGACACTCTCTGCTGCAGCTGCCTGGCTGTCACCTCCACTCAGGCAGCCAGAACCAGCACCCATCCTGGCACCACTCTCCAACTGCTCACTGCCGGTGCATGTTTACAGCTCTACTGTAGCAGCACTATGAGCGGGGAGGTAGCACAGGGGGATATCAGACTGGCAGCTGTGGCTGCGGCCATGCTTCTCTGCTCCCTCTCTGGCTTTACCCCCCTGTGCCTGGCTGTGCCAACTATGGCAGCCAGGTCACAGGGGAAGGTGACAGTGAGGTAAGGTTCCGCCCATTGGCAATCACCCCATCTCAGTCTGGATGATAGTCCCCACCCACTGGCAATCACCTCATCTCACGCTGAGTGATAGGCTCCTCACACTGGCATATTCTTCATATACTTTATACAGTCAAAACTCTGGCACAAACGTTAGTGTGACAGGAAAGGCTCTGCCTCACCCCACCGCACGTCACTGCCACTGGGTGATTGACAGCTGAGAGTGAGAGGAGTTACTAGAATGTTCCCTCAGACACTGGTTACCAATGTGTTATGCATACATTTCAATGGTACACAGCAGTGAAATGTATATAAATAAATTATTACATTTTGTAATAAATATACAGTATACATGTTGTTTATATGTAAATACATTAAATTAACCATTTATAAATATATATTTCACATATGTTTCTATCAGTATAGAGCTATGATTCTAATTACAACAACTTCTACCACACATATAGTACTTTGGGCCTAATTCAGATCTGATCGCAGTAGCAAATTTTATTAGCTTTTGGGCAAAACCATGTGCACTAACAGGGGGGGCATATGTAACATGTGCAGAGAGAGTTAAGTTTGCTTGGGGTGTGTTCAAACTGAAATCTAAATTACAGTGTAAAAATAAAGCATCCAGTATTTACCCTGCACAGAAACAATATAACCCACCCAAATCTAAGGGGTCTATTTATTAAAATTATCTTTACTAAAATACACACCCTTTTTCACATTATTTTAGTATCACCCAAATGTATTAAAGGGCATTTGGAGCAGTTTTCATGAAAAACTGCTCCAAACCCTTTAATTCACTTTTTTTTAGTAACCCACATCGCATTCCCCATACTTACAATGGGAAATGTGATGTGGGGCCGAATTTACTAAAAAAAGAAAAAAAATGTGAAAAAATACCGCAGTGTGCCCTGTGATAAACTCGCCAGCTCAGGCTGGCGAGTTCACAGGGCAGCCCTGTGATAAGCACCCTTTTGACCTGGCAGAGTGATCAGCTCTGTGTGTACACACAAGCTGATCACAGTGTAAAAAAAAACAACAACCCATACTCACCTGTCCAGGGAGCCGGTGTCCACTGCTCCGCTGAGCACTGCTGGGCGCCGGGCCCCCCATGTGCTGCAAAGTGACCCTGGTGCAGTAAAGTGATGCTGCAAAGGATCCGGCGCCGGGCAGCCCAGCAGGAACAACACGGACCAGCTCCCTGGACTGGTGAGTATATTGATCTTCTGGGGGGGGCGCGGTGCGCTAGGGTAGTCGCGACGGGGGGGTCGACTGGGCGGCAGCGGTAGCAGCAATGTCGGCGAGGGCGGCGCATGCGCAGCATGACATCGGGGTATTTTTTCTGAAAAATACCCCGATGATGCTGCGGTGTATCATCGCAGGGACAGAGCTTGACCGCAAGCTCTGTCCCTGCACGATATGTGATACATCTCTGCGATGTAGTCAATTATCACAGTGCGAGTTTGGGCGATTTTATCACCTGTCATCCGCATCCTGGATGTGGATGGTGATAAATTGGCCCCTAACTATCTCTGCAAATGTTATATCTGCCCCACCTGCAGTGCACATGGGGGGTAATTCCAAATTGATCGCAGCAGGATTTTTGATAGCAATTGGGCAAAACCATGTGCACTGCAGGGGAGGCAGATATAACATGTTCAGAAAGAGTTAGATTTGGGTGGGTTATTTTATTTCTGTGCAGGGTAAATACTGGCTGCTTTATTTTTACACTGCAAATTAGATTGCAGATTGAACACACCACAACCAAATCTAACTCTCTCTGCACATGTTATATCTGTCCTCCCTGCAGTGCACATGGTTTTGCCAAATTGCTAACAAAAATCCTGCTGCGATCAACTTGGAATTACCCCCCCATGGTTTGGCCCAACAAATCCTGCTGCGATCAACTTGGAATTACCCCCCATGGTTTGGCCCAACTGCTAACAAATTTGCTGCTGCGATCAGATCTGAATTACCCCCTTTAACCCTTAATCAGGGTTACAATAGCATTGAGCTCATAATAGAAAGTTAGTATCTGGCTCATGGCTTTATGATAATTAGCAGCATATCTGGAAAGGTCTGCAGTACTCAGAATTTAGAGGGTGTAGAAGTCAGATGTCTTGTGTACTGAATAATACTGGATATAAGTCACCATAGGTTTATTTACACTTATTACTTATAGTTCATTGCAAAGGAAAACTCAGCGAGCTTCTATGGACCACCTGAAAAGGCACACGTGCTTATTCTCAGTTAGCTTCAGTACCCATACATGACAGTTTTACTTTATATATACATCAACATCATTTTTCTAATTTGCTGTAGTGAATTTGTATTAGTGAATACAAGTATCCCACAACTTTTGTGTCTCAACTATTTTGTAGATTTCATGGTCTTCAGCCACCATAGAGTCATCCCAGGAACTCTGTTGAACACCTGAAGACCAACTACCCACCTGTCATCATCTGTAAATCAGGTCTGACCAATTAGTATCATTATTCACCTGATTCAGGGACCAAGACACAGGCCAGCTGCTCTGGCTAAGCAAAAAGCAGACATCTATAATTGCTCACCCAAACATCCAGTACAGCTCAAGGGTAACAATAGCCACCAGTAAGTTGGTGGAGGCTGCTTCTACTACAAGTTTGTATACGGCTGTGCTATCTTCTGGTATATTATATCTGCTAATTCAGAGATTACTATGAAGTCCCTTAGTCTGATGCATAGCCTAGTCTTGAGCATAGATCTTTAAATGACTAAGCAAGGCTGCTAGGTCCTCACTTCCATTGTAACGTCCTTTATGCCTGGTGTAGTGTCTGTGTATGTGCTTACTCATACACACAGACATAAAGACCAGGAGCTGTAAGCTGTGATCAGCATGCTGTCAAACACTTTGCTGAACTGAAGACAAACATAAAGAAAAACGTTTAGCACAATATAACAACACAGTGATGAGACATGATACTACATGCATGAAACAGCAATGTGAATCTTCTCGCAGGGCCAGATTCCAATTTCTAACACCTGGAGCAGGATGTAACAAAGTCCGAGTTGGCTGTAGGTGCGGGTTCCCAGCTGAACTTGGTCATTTTTTTAAATCGCCAATCATTTACAATGCATGGTTTTGCCTTGTACATGATTGACGCTTTAAAAAAATGTCCCATGGTATTTATATAAGTGGCGCAAGGTTTTGGCTTATGGGTATATTCAATTAGGGTCGAATGCTGCCGTCTGTCGAAAAGACGCCAGTTTTCGTCTTTTTAAGGTCGAATCGTGATTCGACCTATTCAATCCCCAGCATTTTTATTTGAAAAGTCGGGGAATTCGACTTGTCGAATAGTACGTGAATTGGCGGTATAGCTGCCAATTCACGTACTTTTGAGGGAAACGGGGCCAAATTCGAGAGGATTTGGCCCCGTTTCCGACCATCTCAGTCCGACATAAAAAAAATGTCGGACTGAGATGAGTGACCTTAGAGAAGGAGAGGGGGGTGAGCCGCGGGCACAGGGGGACAGCAGCGCCGGAGGAGAGGAGACGGGAGAGCCGCGGGCACAGGGGAACAGCAGCGCCGGAGGAGACGGTGGGGGCAGACGGGGAACAGCAGCGGGCAGCATAGCCGGAGGATGTCACAGCCGCCGCTCACAGCAGCGTCCACCCGGCTGCAGCAAGCTGGACCTCGCTTGCTGGAGCTGGGTGGACACTGCAGTGAGCGCCGGCTGTGACATCCTCCGGCTACGCTGCCCTCTGCTGTAGCGCTGCGCTCCCGGCTCTGCCCCGTCTCCCCACCCCTCATCTCCTCCTTGTCTCCTCCGGTGCTGCTCTCCCCCTCTGCCCGCATCTCAGCTCCTGCATCTCAATTCGACTTTTTTTTAAAGTCAAATTGAGATTGCTTTGAATAGCCCAGATCGGATCCATTCCAACACATAAATGTCGGAATGGATCCGACTTCAATTGAATATACCCCATATTCTTGTATGTTTGAGACTTTATTGTTGAAATCAGGAAAAAAGATATCTGCTCAATTATATAACAAAAAAAGGAAATAAGATGATCTTTTCAGCGAAAAGTTATCACAAAGTGTACACTAGAGAGTATAATATATTTCCTTATAGAGAGTATCCACCTTTACTTTTTTCTACAAATGATGTTAAGAAACAGAGGGGGTCATTCCAAGTTGATCACTAGCTGAATTTGTTTGCTGCGCAGCGATCAGGCTAAAAATCTGCAATTTTGCACATGCGTATGTGGCGCAATGCACACGTGCGTCGTACGGGCACAACGAACGATGTAGTTTTGCACAGGGTCTAGCGATACATTTCAGTCGCACTGGTTGCCGCAGAGTGATTGACATGAAGTGGGCGTTTCTGGGTGGTAACTGACCATTTTCAGGGAGTGTGTGGAAAAACGCAGGCGTGCCAGATAAAAACGCAGGCATGGCTGGGGAAACGCAGGCGTGGCTGGCTGAACGCTGGGCGGGTTTGTGACGTCAAATCTGGAACTGAATGGTCTGAAGTGATCGCAAGCGCTGAGTAGGTTTTGAGCTACTCTGAAACTACACAAAAATATTTTGTAGCTGTTCTGTGATAATTACGTTCGCACTTCTGCTAAGCTAAAATACACTCCCAGTGGGCGGCGGCATAGCGTTTTCACGGCTGCTAAAAATTGCTATCGAGCGATCAACTCGGAATGACCACCAGAGTGCTGAAGTAAGTCTGAATCTATAAATCCCAGCCAGGTTGTGAGTAAAATGTCAATGATGGTTGGAAGGTAGTGATGGTGTCAAATTGTTCAGCCTAGAGCTCTGAGGAGGCAGATATTGGTTGTGTCTTTAGGGTTATGGTGGGGGTTGACTTGTGATTTGTATATTTGTTTCTTCAATTTCCCTCTCTCCTTACCTCTCCTTTTTCCATCCCTCCACTTTGTGTCATTTTATCGTCTTTGTGAGTAGCTGGCGGCAGTGGCATAGAGAGGGGGCGGCAGATACTAATTACTTGGGCCCGGGCTTGTTATAGGGGCCCAGATCCCTTACCTGTCAGCCTGCAGCCTCTCATTCCAGTCCAGCACATGCTGCTGTTTTCTGGGCTGTGGTGGGTCCAGGGAGGCTGATGCTGCTGAGTGCAGAAGTCTCCAACCCCCTTGAACTGTCCCTGACTGAGGAACACAAGGAGCACCCCTTGTGAGGGTAACATTTTTTAAAAAGGCATGGCCAAACCTCTGTGATTATGGCCACGCCCCCTGCATTACCAGGGCATAGACAGGCCGACTATGGCCCTGGCTGGTGGGAAAGAACGGAAGTCCAGTAGCCATCTTGCTGCACTGGTAAGGTGCACTCCTCCTTAATACACTGGGTAGGCTGATTGGTTACTGAGCTTGCAAGGATGCCTGGCTTTACCATACTTATGCTCGTTTGTCCACTTGGGCAAAGTAGACCATTCAACCGGGTGAGAGTCTAGTACAACTGCCTCTGTTCATGTCTTTTTTGTTTGTTCATTAAATAACTGTATTACGCCATTGTGGACCACTTTCTTATTTTTGAGGACGTATGGGTTGCGTATCTATTGTGGGACTAACCCTCTCAACACATATGCCATTTTGTCTACTTGTTATGTAGACCCATCTACATGGTAGGAGTCCACATTACTGTGTATTGTTGTGATACCTGCAGAAAAAACCCATTGCCCTATGAGGTGTGTTCTCTCTTTTCTTTGAGGAAAAATCTGGAAAAAGAGGAATCCATGTTGGGGCATTCCACTCTGATCAAGTGATTGTGTTTCGTTATTAAAGCGCAGAGGGACTCTATATTGGTGATATTGTCTGCATTTGTGTTATTGAGGTGTGGGTGATGCTTCACATCAGTTGAATCCCATAGGCTGCTTTGTTTGGTGCGCAGTGGTTAAGTTCAAGCCATTTTCTTTGATTGGTTACTGGGGTCAGCTGCTGCCTTGGTAATATTTTCAATATTTGCATTCTTCAGTCCTTTAGTTTTATATACTGTTGTCCTGAATCTGAGTTGTAGGTATGAATGCATCTCCCGACTTTCTGTCGACTGTGAATCTGTTTTTAAACTGCAAATGGGGGTTTGCACATATGTGGCACAATATAGATCCATCCAAGTTGCATCTGGAATGTATGGACCCTAACATGAAATATTTTTTTCTGGGCAGCAACTGGGCAGAGACTATTCAGACTTATGCAACAACTTCATCTTGTGGGAGTGTCATTGAAGACGCAAATGTGATGCTTTTTACCTATAGATCGTTTGCCCCCAGCAGGGGATGGTGGGAAATGATAATACTGATGATAAAGGCTGAGGGTGGAAAAAACATTTGCAGAATGACCAAAACACATGCGGATGCACGGATATCTGTATAGATTTGTAGATATTTGCGTTAGCATAACCTTGCCATGGGCAGATGCAGAAGAGACCAGGAGAAGCCGAGAAGAGGATTGCAAAACGGCGTGGGGTTCCACAGGTCTGCTGAGAGGAAAGAGACTGGGGAAAGTGTTATTGTGGTAGAGGTGAGAGTTATAGACACCACGGAGTACCCACTGGTATTTTACTGAGTGACTGCTACAGAAATGCCAGCAGACAGTGAGACTGAGAGCAGGAGACAGTGTGTCCGCACTATGAGAGAGATATTGAAAGTATAAATTATGTGCAAGAGACTCAGCTAAAGATCTGTATGTGGAGACAGTGTGATATATTGTACATCTTGGTTTGAACTACTGGTGCAGCAGTGTCTGAGTTTACCAATGTAAACCGGCAGCCATTTTGTGGGAATCATGAGCCAATGAAAGAGCACTTTGGGAATGAGTTATTGATACTGTAAAACATTGAAGATAATTGTCATAGTAAAAGTGAAACTGGGTTTATCATTCAAAATTCAAACCTATTGTTCCCTGGAATCAGTAAATAACAGCATTGGGTGCTAAGCCTATGACTGATTACAAATATATGCATGTTATAGGTCAGTGCTAGTGTGGTACCCCCATAAAACCTGTGGTACTACAGGTGCCAGCATGTCTCTGCAGCCAGAAAGGCTGAGATATGCTGCACACAGCCCTTTCTACAGAAACTGCAGGAATAAAAGGGGTTAATGCAGCCAAGGGACAATACATCGTTGCCAGCCACAGGTCTTGCTCTCAACTGATTAGATGTCAAAAGAGCAGGAATCCCAGGCATGGAATGTTACCCTGGGAAGCCAGAGAGGTTAAATATGCCCTGCATCTGGTGGGAGGTGTGCAGTGTCAGTGTGGAGTGTTCTCTGCAGTGTGTCCAGCAGTAGTGTGAGAGGGGTGGGTGTTGAAGCAGCCCCAGATAGAGTGCACCCTATCTATTGGCACTGAACAGAACAGAGTGACAGTAGTGTTGGAAGCTATAAACCTTCACCAGGCAGAAGTTAGCAGAGCCCTGGAGCCAAAGACTTGTTGGCAGTACTGATACAAGCTGCATCCAGTTGACAGCAGAGGGAGATATTAGCTGCCACTACCTTGGAAGTTGTGTGTGGTGAGTCTGAACACTCTAGTATTGCACATTATTCACAGACTGCCTTTATTGAACTTTTTCAGACCATATCAACCTCCTTAAAGTGTACCTCACCCTGTGATGAGTGAGTCCTCAGCCAGTGCCACAGTTAAGCACTAATGTATAGAGACTGAGAGACTTTTGGTTAGACAGTCAAGGGGAGCACCAAGCAGGTATTAGCAGCATATAACTTGCCTCCCCCTCCCAGTATGATACAAGCTGTAAGACAAGTGCATACCCTGCCACAGCGTGCATGGTGTGAGGGATTATTCAAGTCACCATACCTTGAATGTGTAAATAAATGGATAGCAATATCATAACTTCTGGATTACAAGACTGCTAATACAGCCTGTCCATCTCTAAAGCCACATCATATACCTCTATTGTCTGTAGCTGAGTTCAATTGCCTGTGAATCGAAGGGTTGTGGACAGGAACTCCTGCTACAGCTTGCACCACGTAAGTGTTCACTAGCACATCCCTGATCAAAAGAGCACCCTTCAGAGCTGCAACACTGTTCACTGTTACAATGATCGCTGCAACAAACGTGGATTATGGATTATATTCCGACGAGTAGTAAATACTTCTAAATCGCTCTACCATCTAGTGGCTAAAACCAAGCTTAGACCTTTTCTGGGTTTTATATATATGCATATATATCCCGATTCATTGCTATTGACGTCATACTGGGATCTCTTATCTCACCCTGAACTCACGTGTGCCGGAACAATATTCCAGGGACATTTGTATGTTGATCTGTCATAGTGATATGGTATAAATGGTTTTTGCTTTTGTACTGAAATATTACTGTAATATTTGAAAAGTCATTCATATTATTTGATATGCTGATTGATTGTGACTATTTCTACTGAAAGTGATTAATATTTACATGAAAAGTTTTCAGATTGCTTTCGTCATATTCTACGCTCTATTATTGCATTTATGCTATTTAAGTAAAATGCTTCATAGAGGCCTTAAACGCCATATTCCAGACTGGGCTTGTGCTTCTCATCTGTATTTCCGAAACCACCAACTAATCTGTAGTGGAGACCGTAACCTGACGACTTGGCCGAAGAACTGTGAGAACCAGATCAGATCAGTGAATTACCTCCACACCTCTCTCTGCACACGGCAGGATATCACACTAGTCCATCAACCAAGAACTCCAACAACAGAACTTTGGGGGTAATTCAGAGTTGATCGAAGCAGCAAATTTGTTAGCAGTTGGGCAAAACCATGTGCACTGCAGGTGTAGCAGATATAACATGTGCAGAGAGAGTTAGATGTGGGTGGGTTATTTTGTTTCTGTGTAGGGTAAATACTGGCTGCTTTATTTTTACACTGCAATTTAGATTTCAGTTTGAACACACCCCACCTAAATCTAACTCTCTCTGCACATGTTATATCTGCCCCCCCCCCCTGCAGTGCACATGGTTTTGCCCAACTGCTAACAAATTTGCTGCTGCGATCAACTCTGAATTACCCCCTTTGTGTGCACTTTAGAGTAAACTACTGATCAGTTTTTGCTAATTCTGCTGAGTTTTTATCCATGTTTCTGTTACCTTATATTTGTATTTTGCAAAGGTTATTATGTGTTTAGAGTATAATTTACTGAGTCAATTTCAAATGCATTTTCTCAAGTCATAGCCAAAGAGGTGCTGCAGCATCCAAGATACAGTAGCTTGTTTAACTAGTAGATAGACTTATTGCCCATTGCTTATTCACTATTGTATTGCAAACTATTGTGTTGAGATTGCTACTGTATATTCCTTTTGTGCTGAAATTTCCTGTCATATGTACAGTATGGTGATCAGAATTTTCATCATAAAGGGACCTTTCCTGGACCTATGTCCTCTTATCCCCATTTACTAAATGTACTTGATTATTCTATCTTACAAGACTATCACCTTCTGTCATTTTACTGTCATTATGGGCCTGGCCTCTCTGCTACAGTATGAGGTGGAAAAAGGTTTTGAAATTGTTGTTGCCAAAGAAGAAGGAGGATCCACTGGAGCTGCCATCTCAGCTGTAATGTGCCATCTACACCTATCTCATCTGTGCCCACCTCAACCCCTGGGGTACCATACCTGTTCATTTTCAGTTGTTGTTAGTGCCACAGATTGTGATGAAAATAATTGTTTGTATCCTATTTATAAAAGCACTTCTGATAAGGGGAAAGTGGGCTTACTCTATCTTCAGATGAAGTCACAGATGCACTATATGAAGGAGAGGAACGAAGATGGGCTTTGAAGGTTACAGCCAGGAGCTTAATATTCATAATGTTAATTTTCAATAAGGGGCAAAATTCTCATAAAAAAGTAACCAAGTCCTTTGAGTACAGGTTGTAAATGGTTCTGGGTTGTCACTCCTATAGGACATACCATAAAATTATCCCTGACATGTTCAATACATGCCCTTCCCTTCTCACGTCTTACCTTTTTGTGTTTTGAATGTTTGACCTGTATTATTTTTGTTTTCTCTGCTGAAATAAATAAAAGCTTTGAAATATCAAATATCACTGACACACACACATACCTACTTACATTCGTAAAGTTTAAATAGGAATTTTTATGTACGGCAAGGGGCATGCCCTCAACCCTTATAGCCAGTGACTAGACACCGCCTGCATAGCATCTATTCACCGCTTGCTCTCCTAAGCAGAGCAGCAGGTGACAGGGGGCCGACCAACCCCCCCCACCTCCTTTCCCTTCCCCCACTGTGAGACTGTCCTATGCCTACATAAGGAAGGCTATACAACTATAGATACTGTACGTACTGCTGAATGTCCCAGAAGCTTTTTATACCCCTAATTCTGTATCCAGATTCCAATATAACACAATAATGGGGCTCAGTAGGGTTGTAGACACTGCTATTGTGGGAATGGATCTGTAGATGTCATATACAGTACTTTAGTTTTAACAAGTAAGGAATGTTCGGGGTTTATGTTGCATAAAATAAATGTATTTAATGGTCAACAAAACGTTGACAATCTTTAACCAGAATGTGACTGGATTCAGAGTTCACTAAATTAGCAGAAGATTAGATTGTGGTGTAACATATTGTGCGCTGTTTGATGATGATGATGATGATGATGATGATGAGAGATGATGAGAGTCTCCAGATGTTCTGGACATATAAATATTGTTCTATGATGCCATCTGACATTCTGTGTCAATGGGCCTAATTCATATCTGATTGCAGCAGCAAATTTGTTAGCAGTTGGGCAAAACCATGTGCACTGCGGGGGAGGGGGGGGTAGATATAACATGTGCAGAGAGAGTTAGATTTGGGTGGGTTATTTTTGTTTCTGTGCAGGGTAAATACTGGCTGCTTTATTTTTACACTGCAATTTAGATCTCAGATTGAACACACCCCACCCAAATCTATAAATATATCTGCACATGGGCCCTCATTCCGAGATGTTCGCTCGTTAGTGGTTTTCGCAACGGAGCGATTTGTCGCAAACTGCGCATGCGCAATGTTCGCAGTGCGTCTGCGCCAAGTGAATTTGCCAAAAAGTTAGGTATTTTACTCACGGCTTAACGAAGAAATTTCTTCGTTCTGGTGATCGGAGTGTGATTGACAGGAAGTGGGTGTTTCTGGGCGGAAACTGGCCGTTTTATGGGTGTGTGCGGAAAAACGCTGCCGTTTCTGGGAAAAACGCGGTAGTGGCTGGAGAAACGGGGGAGTGTCTGGGCGAACACTGGGTGTGTTTGTGACGTCAAACCAGGAACGAAACTGACTGAAGTGTTCTCAGTGGCAGAGTAAGTCCCGAGCTACTCAGAAACTGCAAAGAAATTTCTATTCGCAATTATGCGAATCTTTCGTTCGCAATTCTGCAAAGCTAAGATTCACTACCAGTAGGCGGCGGCTTAGCATGTGCAAAGCTGCTAAAAGCAGCTAGCGAGCGAACAACTCGGAATGAGGGCCATGGTTTTGCCCATTAGCTAACAAATTTGCTGCTGCGATCAGATCTGAATTAGGCCCTGTATACAAACCATTATGTGGTACTATAAGCTGCTGTGTGATTCATAAAGATGCTACAACTGATCTTACTGAATATCCCTAACTTAAATTAAAATGGAATTTCCCATTATTAATATACATTTTGGTAGGCGCTTTTGAATTTATGTCCAAGAAAAACCAACATTCCAAATGGAAGCACTACAAAGGCTTGAAATCTAAATGTGCTCAGATAGTCAATAAGAGGCTGTGTGTAAAATACAGTTTATTTATTTTTTTTTGTTCCTTTTAAAATGAATGTGTATTTATTGTATGGTTGGCTGTAAGGTTTAACTAAAAATACTAGACAAAGAACTATATACAGTACATAGGTGAAAGTATATACTGTATATACTGAAAGTATATATATATACTGAAAGTATATATGCAGGGAGGCACTAATAAATAAGTATACTTTGTACTCTCATCTAACCTTCTTTTCATAAACAGTTACACATCCAATTCTTTTTATTAGGTCTGAAGTTGGACACTCTGCTATACAGTGCACAACTCAACCACCTGGGACATGTCTGTCACCTTCAGCCACCAAATACATTACTCAGTGTAACTGTAGCTGACATATAGAAAAGATTTATAATCACTTGTTTATTTAAATATTGTAATGTAATTAAATTCTGTTCCTTTCAATTAAGTTCTGCAAAGTGTCACCACCAGATGTACTGATAATAGTATATTAACATATGGAATCAGTGTTTTATAAAAATCAGTATGTTGTTATTGTTGTTGTTGTTGTTGTTGTTATTATTTGTGTCATTATTTATATATTGCTTACAATAGTTACATTTTAAATGGTGATGTGCACTGAAATACAGATGTCCAGTTTCCCTTTATTATCTAACATTTGTTACGCAGGACACAGGGAGACAAAATGACACATCAAAGGATTGTGTTTGCCACCGTTCCTGGAAAAAAGACTAGTCTTTCTATCACTGCTGTGTTAATAACATTGGCACCAAGTTCTGCCTGTACCGGCCAAGTTGGTGAAATACCAGCCAGGTGACAAACCTCTTAATGACACAAGGTGCTAACTCATGTTGGGATTCAAACCAGAATCTCCAGCAAATCTATGTAGGACTCATATGTGGCTTTCCTTACTGTTTTATATGCAGAACTATAACCCATAAAGGCAGCAACATGGGCTACAGATAACCAAAATGCATATTTTAGGATTCTGCCAAATATTGAATCTGTTGTATGAGAAGTGTTTCGCACTGCCTGCATCCATTAGCTACAAGGTCAAATAATCTGGCGGTCTCTAGGACCTGTTGCAGGTCAGCAGGAGGCCTGAACTCTGATTTGTGATACTGCACAGGCGTGCCCTGTTGGTGTTTCCTTTCTCCCTGGCATTGCAGCTATATTGACATTCCCTCTGGACTCCTGCAGAGAGCCACACAGAACAGTATGAGCACCGCAAGTACCCTGTTCCACCACCACTTACATAAGGGCTTGTAGCACCACTAACCACAAGGGTGTATGTCACTTTTACACTCTGCACACTACAATGCCCAGCAATACCCTTATGCTCCAGGCTGCACCATACATAACCATACATAAGAGGGGGGCGCAAGGTATACTGTATCCCGGGGCCCCCTTTGTCAGGGCACCTCCTGCCTGGAGCACACTGACATCACTAGCTCTCCCTCTTGTGCAGTAGCAGAACCAGGCAGCCAGAATGTGAGCGGGACAGTATGTAGTGCAGGCAGGGACACAGGAGTATCAGTTTTCATGAGCTACCAATGGAGTTTCCCAACCAGAGGAGAGATAGGAGGGGGAAGAGAGCTGTAAGTGACCCAGGGATCCCAGCTTCTCCTCCTCCCCGCTGGTTCTGTGGGTCCATTGTAACCAGTTATCTAATAAGAGCATTCAGGTCTAGAGAGACACACACACACAGAGTCCTCCTGAGTCCTGTCCCAGTCTGTAAGTAGTACAGAGGCTGCTGCTATTGTATTTTTGCAAGATAAATGATAAGTTTTCTTTTTCTATGTGTAATATATGGTTGTTTAAGTTGTCTTTGTTCCAACTCTATAAAATAGTTGTCTCTCAATTAAGTGAAGATACAGTATAAACAGTATCCGAGCATTACTAAACTATTGGTTTAAATTTAATATACACAAGCCATACCGACCCATTCCAGGAGGAACAAAATGCTCTCTACCTGGACCTCTTAATTAATGATTGCAATCACCTCTGTTGAAATACCTTTCTTTTCAATTAAATAGTTCAAAACAGGTGATGCCAATCATACAGTATATTAAGAGGGAAATCCAGGTAGAGAGCATTTTGTCCCTCCTGGAATGGGTCATGTTGGGAGGTATGCACAATCTAATATACACCCTGGGCCTGATTGTCTTAAGTGCCCCGGGCCCTCCCAAGGCTTAATCTGGCCCTGGCACCATATAGTGAATATATTTTTTCATAGCTGTGTTTCTCTTCTACTTATTGTTCTACTTGATTAAATAAACCTAAGACCTGGTTATGCTGTACCACGTGTGGTCTAACTGCCACCAACACCATTCTACTGTGCAAACACATTTAACATCCTACACAGTCTGGCCAAGTGTACTGTCTTCCTGCTGGATAAATTCATTTAAAGTCCAGTGTCCTTCATAGTCACATTCTGCTGCATTCTGCTAATAGGTTATGGACTGTGGACATGGTCCAGCAGCTTCAAACTAACATGTTATGGACCTCATTGTCCTACCCTGTGCAATACTCTGCTAATAGAATCTTGTCATAAAGTACTGAGCTGAAATGTTTGAAAATTAAAATTAATAAAGTGAATGATGTACAACAACAGTAGGTGCTCAATAAAAACTCAAAGTAGCCTTGCTCCTACACAAATGGGGAAAAACACATAAATTCCCTAATATTCAAATACAGAGAAAAATATGTGTAGCATGCATTGGCGCTCAAAATTTAAAGATGAATCCCTGAAATCAATAGGGATATGTGAATCCACAAATTCAATAAACCAGATGGTTTTATTCCATGGATAAAAATGTATTTATTTAAACAGATAAAAATAACTGACATCTAACATACATATAAGGTGCAATTCGGGACCTGGCAGCAGTGGCTGGTAAAAGTGACCGTGCAATTTGTAAACAAAGATCTCTAACCATGTGATAGGGCTGCAGTGGGTTAGCTTGTAGTAAGCAGTAGAGTCCGAGGCTGAAAATAGCCCGGCACCACCACAGTAAGCTTAATTCAGCATGTGAATCCTTCCACTGGCGTCACTGCTCCTTGTTCCACTTAATCCTCTGTCCAAAAACAACGCGTTTCGTTCAATTTCCTATGACCTTTTTCAAGTATTGGATAGAGGATCCTTCTGTGGGTACATATTTATACCCCTTTCACTAATTACAACTTCTCACACATGTTCCTAAACTGGTCCGCGTCACTTCCCGAGCGTGTTAGCCCGGAAGTGACGCGTCATGCGTTCCAGCCGTGCCGGAAGTAACACGCTCTTTATTCCAGCGCTGGCTGCAGCCGGACGTGACGTATTCTGCTTTCCAGCGCTAGCCGGAAATAAAATACCATGCGCTCCATCGTGCCCCTGATACTCACATTGTAAGCATAACACTAACTTCAATTCTAAATGACTCCACTTTACTGGGATCATTTAAAAATACAATGCACGAAAACATCTCTCTCACAGTCCTCTTATCCAGAGTCCATAACAAGATAGGTAGATAGATCATTCCAACAGAGGCCATCCCTGCCATTTTTGCTGAGGGAAAGATAGCCTACTGGGAGATGCAAACTGTGGACGCTGCTAGGGCGCTGGGAGTGAACCTGGTGTCATGGTGGAGGTTTATAGATGATATATTTTTTATCTGGAGGGGGACGGACGAGAGTCTGCCACCTTTTCTAGAATCTCTTAACCAGAATTATTTTAATATTCATTTAACATTTACCCAGAGTAAAAAGGAGTTGTTTTTTTTAGATTTGAAAATCTATATTGAGGATAATTCTATCTGTACACAAACCCATCGCAAACCAACGGATTCTAATGCTTATATTAACATAGACAGCGAGCACCACCAGAAATGGTTGGAGAATATCCCAGTGGGCCAATATAAGCGTTTGAAAAGGAACTGTACAGATCCCAAAATACTGGAAGTACAGATGAAGGAGATGGGGAATCGTTTCCGAGAAAAGGGATATTCAGAGTCCACATTGGAGAAAGCAGAGACACAAGTGAGAAGTACAGATAGAAAAGTACTTCTAACAGAGAAAACAACCTCTGAATCCAGCGGGAATCCGTATGAATGGGCGTTTATCACCCAATATGGCGCACACCATAAAAGAATTAAGAGGATCTTCAAATAGAACTGGATGATCCTGCAGGATGATCCAATTATTGGGAAAATTATTCCCAAGAAACCCATGTTCATCTATAAAAAAGCTAAATCCCTTAAGGATAGATTGGTGAAGAGTAGCCTACCTGAGAATTCCCTGATGAGAACATGTAACCAGGGTTTCCATAGATGCGGGGCATGTCTGATGTGTCGGACAACCACCAAGAAAGATCTCCCTTGCAAAATTACAGAATTCACAGTAAATGGTAAGAAGTATAAAATCAGGGACTTCATCACCTGTCATTCAAGAAACGTGATTTATTTGCTTGAATGCAGGTGTGGACAGATTTATGTGGGAAAAGCATCCAGGCCCCTGAAAACCAGAATGGCAGAACATGTGTACAATATCCGCAAGGGTCTGGATAGTCACCCATTTTCAGAGCACTTTAATAAAGTACATAAGAAATGCGAGGGACATATTGTGAGATATCTGGGAATACAACAAGTAAAATCTAATTGGAAGAATAGAGATCTCGATAAATGCCTTGCGCAAAATGAGATGCGCTGGATATTTAATTTAAATTCCCTGAGACCGAATGGTCATAATGTCGACTTCGAACTTAAGTGGTTTCTGGATTGATTTTACTTACCTTCTGTTATGTCTTTTAAATTTAAAATTTTATGTGTGTTTTAAAATTGTTTGTTTTTTCCTCTTTTATATACATCAATCATGGTAACTGCATGTCCGATATGAATTATCTGTGGAAACTCCATACTCAACATCTCTAAGGAAGAGGGACCCTTATCGGGTAATAGGGATGGACTAGTGGGAATACAAAGTACCACGTAGTTTGGTCAGATGGGGTCCCCTTCCCAGAAGGAGTAAGAAACCCCTGAAATGGAAAAAGTCTCAGGTTGGAGGGAAAAAAAGCACAGTTTGAGTGATCAAGAAGAAGGCATTCTTTCCCTCAACAAAGATGGCGGGGATGGCCTCCGTTGGAATGATCTATCTACCTATCTTGTTATGGACTCTGGATAAGAGGACTGTGAGAGAGATGTTTTCGTGCATTGTATTTTTAAATGATACCAGTAAAGTGGAGTCGTTTAGAATTGAAGTTAGTGATATGCTTACAATGTGAGTATCAGGGGCGCGATGGAGCGCATGGTATTTTATTTCCGGCTAGCGCTGGAATGCAGAGTACGTCACGTCCGGCTGCGGCCAGCGCTGGAATATAGAGCGCGTCACTTCTGGCGTGGCTGGAACGCATGACGCATCACTTCCGGGCTAACACGCTCGGGAAGTGACGCGGACCAGTTTAGGAACATGTGTGAGAAGTTGTAATTAGTGAAAGGGGTATAAATATGTACCCACAGAAGGATCCTCTATCCAATACTTGAAAAAGGTCATAGGAAATTGACCGAAACGCGTTGTTTTTGGACAGAGGATTAAGTGGAACAAGGAGCAGTGACACCAGTGGAAGGATTCACATGCTGAATTAAGCTTACTGCGGTGGTGCCGGGCTATTTTCAGCCTCGGAACCTACTGCTTACTACAAGCTAGCCCACCGCAGCCCTATCACATGGTGAGAGATCTTTGTTTACAAATTGCACGGTCACTTTTACCAGCCACTGCTGCCAGGTCCCGAATTGTACCTTATATGTATGTTAAAATTAAAATTAAGAAACATGGTCATTTTCTGTGTCCTGTACACAAGGACTGCAGGGTGATCTGAATTTGGATTTTGTTGCCTACTGTATATTCTAAACTTTTGCTGTTCCTACCTCTTGGTACAATTCCTGGATTTGAAAATTAATCTTGGATTTGGTTATTCCTTAATGTGAACTGTATATTTAAATAAAAATCTCTAATTAGTGTTGCTATGTGATCCAAATAATTATACACATCCCAAGCACTCAAATGTGATGCAGCCTTGCTGTCACGTAACCTAGAATATAGTACTAAAAACAAAAATACAGGTTGAGTATCCCATATCCAAATATTTCAAAATACGGATTATTCTGAAATACAGAATTTTTTGCATGAGATGGAGACAGTGAAACCATTGTTTTCTGATGGCTCAATGTACACAGACTTTGTTTAATACACAAAGTTATTAAAAATATTGTATTAAATGACCTTCAGGCTGTGTGTATAAGGTGTATATGAAACATAAATGAATTGTGTAAATGTAGATACACTTTGTTCAATGCACAAAGTTACAAAAAATATTGGCTAAAATGACCTTCAGGCTGTGTGTATAAGGTGTATAGGTAACAAATGTATTCTGTGCTTAGATTTAGGTCCAATCACCATGATATCTCATTATGGTATGCAATTATTCCAAAATACGGAAAAATCCGATATCCAAAATACTTCTGGTCCCAACCATTTTGAATAAGGGATACTCAACCTGTAGTGTTGGCTTTGGCGCATTAATCTACACACAAAACAACATTTAATTTACAAAATATTACAAACTTTTAGTCCATCAATGATTTAATATAAATCAATTATCATCAAATATTCTCCATCCATTTCAAATGTGGGTTCACCTGTATAAAATGAAAAACAAGGAAACAATTACAGTGGTGTAGTATGAATAGGAGTCACATAACAACTGTTGCATACTGTACTTGCCTACAGTTTTATTTTTGTTAATGACAAATTTTTCTAAGAGTGTTTGTCATAATATCTAAAATAAAATATACACCCTTTACAGCGCAGAATGGGGAATACAGAGCTGCCACGTGTATACCAGAAATTGGAATGAGCACTATATTCCACAAGACTTAAGACATCCAAATGTGGTTTGGTGCTGATATCTCCCTGATGTCCCAATAAAGAGTATCAATTTATATTGAAAGATACAGATTTTTAATATAAAACAATAAAAAATATTAAGAATAAAAAATACAGTACAATTTATTATCACAATGCATTAGCAATAAAATGATAAAGTGACTCGGTGCATTTTCATGAATCACAGTACCATAAAGTGACACAGTGCATGGGGATCATCAATTACTCCCCTGTGGGAAAATATACTCCCCCGTGGGAGGCGACTATGCGTTTGCATGGCTGCTAAAAATTGCTAGCGAGCGATCAACTTGGAATGACCCCCCTGGTGTCATGTACAGTAAGCTGATTGATTCATCTCTGGTAGAAAATTCTTACCTGAATTGCCACAAATCTGATCATGTAGACTACAAAAAATGTACTTTGCCTACTGGGCCTGATATAGTTAAAAGAAATATGCAACTTTTACATGCAAAAATTTAAAATGCACTTCTGTAGTTGAATTTTGTAAACTTTAAATCAGCATATACTGTAGATAAAAGGTGGCCATCATTATCATCAGCTCAGAAGCTTGCACCAGGCCTAGGGGACACCCAATTATACACCTCCTCATAATCAAATCTTAAAGAGAAGTTTAAGTCAAAATCAGATGCATAGCTAGTGTAAGGATGATGATAGAATGGTGTCTCTTCACCCCTAATGTACAGAACTAAAATGTGACCTACCGTCAAGTATAAGATACGCATAACTCACAATGGGCTATCCTATCTACCGGAATTCTATATAAAAATCTTTCCAGGACAGCTCCTTGATATCCATCTGTTTGGGCAATGCCTACAATTATGGGTTATGACCTGTACTATGTAATGCACATGAGCAGCGATCTGACTACTTATATGCTAGTGATCACTATCTGAAAATAATTGGCAGGCTATAATGGCTATTGAGGCGAAGTGCAACATTCCGGTGCTTGGTGCATTTGGCCAGATAGTAGCCCCATAGAAATCTATGGGGACAGCTGTGCTGAGGGACCACAGCAGATATCTGTGACATTTGCTGCAGACCATGATCATACATTCGGGGGAACCTAAGGTGAAGTGGAAAACTGTAAAAAAATGAAATTTTTCTGAGGTTTTACCACATAATTAGATCATTTGATACATCTCACCCAATGTGTATTGTAGGTCGTGTCCATGAGCAGTGCAATAATTTATATGCAATCTCATTTTAACGTGGCATGATTGTATTAAAACTCTAAGGCTGTCTGTAGGGCATATGTTAATAATGTCAACATTGTGCACAGTGTTGGACTGGGGCATGTAGGGCCCACCGGGAGAATGCAGTGGTAGGGGCCCATGTTTAGGGGTGTGGTCAGTCTGCAGAGGGGGTGTGGCCTGCCACCTCATTGGCTTGACCAACGATTAAAGAGTGCAACGTCTGGGCTCTTTCATAAATATATACAGTAAATTCAGTTGCTGCATGCATGATAATGTGTCAGATTAATAACAGATTAATAACAGCAATGCACTGTAGAAAATACACTATAGTACAGTATAAGGCAACATATGTATAATGTATAATTCAAGTACACAGTCTGGAACCTGATCCTTAGAGCAGGAGGTGGGGCCCCAGGCAATGGGGCCCACCGGTGGTTTCCCCTGTACCCCTGTGGGCCAGTCCAAGCCTGATTGTGCATGTCTACAGCTGATTTATTTTTGAATTTACTCTTAGGGCTAGGCTTAGGGTTACTTTGCATTTAAGGTTAGGATTAAACTGTGGTTAGGGTTAAGGGTAGGTGTAGGATTAGGGTAAGACATACTTTCTTCGCCAATGGACATCTGCATGGTGAACAAACCAACTGTCAACATTCACAATGTCAACATTTGTGCATAGTCGACATTGTGTCACATTGTGACTGTTACATTTGACCTGTTGACCTTCCATCCATGTTGACATTCTGATTGTCAACATCCCAAAAATGTTGTCCCACAATCATCTGTAGTTAAGCATCATTGACATATTCTACAATAGGAATATTCATTTAAGTGTTAAAAGTAATTTAGATTTAAGAGAAAAATATGGCTTCAGTATAGTGATCATTGCATTTAATCAATTTCAACCTGATATTGTAATCATGTAAAACATGAGCCCTACTTAGCAGATCTAGACTTTACTTTTAGGGGGAGCGGTTTAAGAATTATGACTCCTCCCCTCTACTCATAACTCCTCCTACTTTGTTCTGCCCCTCCCATTTTCAACAAATATTTAAAAAAGAATATTCATTAACAAGAAATAGATATATTCTGTTAAACTGATTTAAAAAAAATGGATTCCCCCACCATAGGCTACAGTCCTAATAGAACAATGAAAATCATTCAGAATTGTCTGACGTATATTGAAATTTAATTGGGGTAAAAAAGGATGGTGTCATGGTTAGCATTACTGCCTAACAGTACTGAGGTCTAGATTTGATTCCACACAAGGCCTTCATTTTGTTGAGTTTGTATGTTCTCCCTTTGCTTGCTTGGGTTTCCTCTGAGTACTCCAGTTTCCTTCCATCATCCAAAAACATACCGGCTTCTGTCAAAAATGAACCGTAGTGTATATGTGTGTGTGTACATGTACTAGGGAATGTAGATTGTACGCACCACTGGGGTGGAAACTGATGTGACAGTGAATGGACAAATACTTTTTGTAAATCACTGCATATGTTGTGTGTACTCTATAAATACAGTTTAATAAATTATAATTGTTAATACAAATTAAACTTTATGTTAAAATGATTACATATATCTGTAAATATTATAAACATAATGAAACAGTACTGTCATGTTGCAGCTCTGTTATACAGAGAATATTCAATGTATTAAGCCTTGAGGTTTTAATGGCTCTTAATTTAGCATCACTGAAAATAGTGGTAGAATGGTTAATCGGGTGTGGTATGGTATGCCGGAGGCCGGGCTCCCGGCGACCAGCATACCAGCGCCGGAAGCCCAACCACCGGCATACCGACAGCGTGGCGAGCACAAATGAGCCCCTTGTGGGCTCGCTACACTTGCCACGCTGTGGGCACGGTGGCTCGCTACGCGTGCCACGCTATTTATTCTCCCTCCAGGGGGGTCGTGGACCCCCACGAGGGAGAAAAACTGTCGGAATGCCGGCTGTCGGGATTCCGGCGCCGGTATACTGTGCACCGGGATCCCGACAGTCGGCAACCTGAAGATCACCCGGTTAAACAAGTACTAGAATTACAGTAGTGGGCTTATTCCACACACTGGTGTGTAATATTCACAGCTCTATCCAAATCTGTGACAGTGATATTATGAGCCTTTTAAAAAGTGGGTTCTTGATGATGGAGGTGATAGCCGTGTTAGTAAAGCAGTCTCTGCATCACCACCTGCCAGCAGAGCCTCACGGACCAACACAGGCTGCAGGCACTCTTCACTGTGCTGGCCCGATCCACTGCACAATATTATTTGGCACCCGCTCCCCCCAGGAATTCTGGTGAGACTCTGCTTGTACCGTCTCTCCCAGACTCCCGGATTGCACATGCAAACACTCCTGAGACTCCCCCTGATGCATCATGAAGGATGTAGTCAGCATAAAGAAGAACAAGGAGTCCTGGAAGTGATGATATGGCCCCCACAGAGCCCTGATCTCAACAACCTTGAGCCTATCTGGGACTACAAGAAGAGACAGAAGTATTTCAGCAAGCCTTCAAGATCTGTGGTTAGTTCTCCAAGATGTTTGGAACAATCTCCCTGCCAAGTTCCTTCAAAAACTGTGTGCAAGTGTACCTAGAAGAATTTATGCTGTTTTGAAGGCAAAGGGTGGTTACACCAAATATTGATTTGATTTAGATTTCTCATCAGTTCATTCATTTTGTTAATTGATAAAAATAAACTATTAACACTTCTATTTTTTAAGCATTCTTACTTTACAGCATTTTTTCCACACCTGCCTAAAACATTTGCACAGTACTGTATATTAAAACTGTTTCCAGCTTCAGATGTGTATTCCTAATTTTTCAGGATTAGCCATTGACTATAGAACTATTTGACTAATACTCTGTAATTCTCTATAGCGTTAATTTATCAAATGGTGATAGATAGCCCACTTTTTTTTTTTTTTTTGTATTTTCACAGAAAAGAAGAGGTTATTACCGCTTCTTCATACAGTATGTATTTAGAGGCAGTCCATGTAGAAATCAGAGATGTCACTAACATTTTCTTTTTTTCTCTCCTAACCCTGCAAAGCATCACTCATTAAATAACAAATATAACAAATATCATACATTGATATTACAGGGTAGCAAAGAAGGGGATGTAGTCGGCATCCCAAAGGTCACAATCCTGACCGTCAGAATAATGGCAGTGAGATCCTGATGGGTAAAAATGCTGACAACTTCAAGCGGTAATTTTTAGGGTATGGTTACGGTTAGGCTGCAGGATGGGAAGGTTAGGGTCTGGCTGCAGGGTAGGGTTAGGGTTAGGCTGCCGAAGGGTCTTAACCATTCTGTTAGGATTAGGCTGCGGGTGGCATGCACATGCGCGCGCGGGGAGGGGGTGTGTGTGTGTTAGGGTTAGGCTGCGCTAGGGGTGGGTTAAAGTTGTGGTTCGGATTACTTCTCAAAGATTGCTGCCATTTTCACCATCGGGATCTAGCTGCCGGCATTCTGATATTTTTTCGTGAGAGCTGCGTACTAACTACTTCATAACGAATCAATGCTAAGCTGATGTGATTGGTTGGTTTAGGTATTAATTAGGCACATTTAATCAGGGATGGACTGGGGCTTAAAATAGGCACTAGCATTCTTTCCACTGGGATTGGGTATGGCCTTGCGTCATGCCCCATCTAATCACCCTGGCTATGCAGAAACAATGAAGGACCCCCAGGACAGATACTACATATGATATTTTGGGGTTTATTTACTAAGCGCTGTGAAATATGTGTGCACTATATAAATAATAAAAAGCTTCTGCCCAAAATTTAGAAGGCTACTGCTTTCAATTGCAAAACACAGGTAGTAAAAGCATTCCCCTTTTAAATTTCAGGCATAGACACGGTCGAAAGTGTTGGGATTTAGAACCCAACAGTTATTAAATAAACCCCTTAGTCTCTTGAACTCTATCAGCAAAGAGCTATACCTGCCTTTCTTTAAGAAAGCAAATGCATTAGAATTTCCCAGATATCTCTGGAACCACTGTGTGTGCTAATTGGTGCCTTAACTAAAAGACATGTAAAAGGGATGGGCTATTTTGCACCTGGCAAAGGTCACTCTATAAAGCTTTTCACTCATTTGACAGTTGTGCCTGATACATAAAGTTTGATTTTGTGTGTTTTAATGATTTGTATATATATATATATATATATATATATATATATATATAAAAATATATATCAAGCGCAGGTGCGGCACTCAGGCAAAATAGCAGCAAAAATGACAGGCGGAGGCTGTATTAATCAATCAACGTTTCAATATCCGAAAACACTGACGTCACCTGTGAGACGCATTCAGTGTTTGTGCGGCGACGGGGCGGGTGCTCAGTCCCATCCCGGGAACCGCTGTTTTCTTGTTTGGTGGGCACTATAAAGGTATGTGTTTTATTTAATGTTGTAATCTTGATGACAATATTTTCGTATATTGAAATGTTGCTTGATTAATACAGCCTCCGCCTGTCATTTTTGCTGCTATTTTGCCTGAGTGCCACACCTGCGCTTGTTCTATACTTTTCATTTGTGAGGGCACCGGCTCAAGTTTACTACTAAGTGGGGAGTGCCGGACCTTGGATTATCTTTTTATATATATATATATATATATATATATACACACACACACATATATGAAGTACTTAGCCAGGTGGTTGCAACTGAGCAGGGCAACACATATATGAGTGCTGCAGAAATGCTGTGCGCTGAAATGGTTAATGCCCTTCCCTTAAACGTTAGCGGCAATATAAAAATAAATGTTAGCGGCAATGTAAAAATAGATGATCTCATCCTTGTAATCAGTTGCACGGTGCAGAAGGCCAGCAGTCTCTGGTGCCTCATCTGTGAACTAATCTTTCATTTCATAGCAGATCTTTCCATATCAAACAACACAAATGACTTAATTTGCATGACAGGATTTGTAACGGGGCAAATCTAGTGTCAAAGTCGATTAAAGATTACATCGGAGAACTATTATAATCAGTACTCTAATGAGCCTAAAGAGTACATGTAAAGTCTCCTCTCTTTGCCATTCCAGTCATGTATAAAAGGAAATGTGTTTCTTTTCATCGATGAGCCAGTCTTTTCGTTTGCGCATTACGCCCTATGTTGAGCTAGAGTCATGTCAGGCTGGTTTCAGAGGGAGAGTACGGCAAATAATAAAGCAAACATCACTTCACAAATGACATTGCTTGGTATAAGCCAACATTTGAAGCCCTTAATTCTTCTAATCTGCAAAACAGTCAATGCTAATGGGTTTTTCCCTTTGTGAAAGGCAATGCATAGGAATAAAAACTTTAATGAGCTGCCTGGGTTGTATGCTTACAGATACCTGTCAAATGTCTGTCATTTTAGCTATCGTTGAAGCATTATAAAGAAAGCAAGAAGGAAGGAACGACAGTATTTGTACAAGCATTTTCATGCTAAAATGGAACAATTTTCTTTCTGTCATAATTTCACTGTAACCAGAAAGTCAGAAAGCTTAACCCATTCTCTAGAAAGCATTGCACAGGTGATTTTCTGCCAGAGGCTGCTGGAAAAAAAATCACTATGTCAACAAAATTGTTGCTCAGGACGACAGCACTGATGTTCAAAACCTGCACAAACATATCCTTTTGCCCAATGAGACCGCTTCTTCTTTTATTATTATTCTTATGTTGGTATATATGTTTTATATTGTATGCAAGGTGACCCAACTTGGCGACTGTTCAGAGTAACTCAATGAATGCAGCAGCAAAGTAGATCATCGGATATTAACAATCACATGGGGAATGGTTCACAGGTTCTGAATAGGACTTGATCCTTCCAGAAACCACCCCTTTGCCTTATTCTCTGGGATGATTACGCTACAACAGACACATACACACTTTTTATTGAACTGCTTATTGATTTTTTTTGGGTGCATGATGATGTGTGTCCTTTCTCAAAAGTTTTCAAAGATAGCAGCTCTTACCTACATAGACTGTTCTAACAAGAAAAAATGTTGATGTAAGCACAATCTTTAAGTATAAATAAAACTAAAGTCTACTAGGTATACAGCATGTGCTTTACTGACTTAGAGACCTCCATCACTTGAATTGTGTCCATTTACGGTGTGTGAATAATTCATTTAACACCCCAGTGCCAATTGTTCTTGTTAAGCCGTAACATGAATTAAAACTCTATTGGCCAAGGTTAGTGAACACAGTAGCGCTTTATTCAGATTTGCACAAAAAAAAAGACTGTATAAACAGGTACAATTTCAATGCAGAAATAAAGTGATTTTTTTTTTTTTACAATGCTGTCCTTAGGTAGCCATATCCTTGAGCGATGCTTATGTGACCTGTTACTATACCTCTGATCCCCTGCGCCCCAGAGGCTGTCACAAGTCTCCTTCCTTCCCAGGAGTGGAACACACAATAGAGAAAAGACCCTGACTGTGAGGTTCAGCAGCTATTAACCCCTACCAGCTGTTCCTGCGGGGAGCCTTCTGTGACTGAATGTCCTTTCTCCGCGGAGGCCCTCATTTGCACTAATCTAACTATTGTTGGTTAGGAATGCTGACAGGAGAAAAGAATTTTTTCTTGTGTTCATGCAAGTGTGTGTATCCATGTGTAAGTGAAGGAAGAGTGAAGGCTAATTTCTATAGTTGGCGTGAATGGAAGGATTGGGAAAAAAACTAGTTAAAATGTGTTTACTTGATTAAAAGGCTCTGTCAATTTAAATTATTTCAGCTGTATTTTTAGCGGAGAAAAGTAAGTACTTTCTCTTAAGATTCCGCACTGTACTTGGGTAGATTGCTTTAGCTCTCCAGAATAAGAAAGGCAACAAATGAACAATGACTAAGACATTCAGTTGTGCTGACCCATGATATAAACTGGGAACCTAGCAGAGACTCTAACTAAGTGCCCGGCCACACCTCACATTATAAGTTGAATTTGTATTACCCAACTGTTTTCTATACAAGTGACACATCCAATAAAGTGCTAATATAATTAGGAACAGTGCACCAAAAGGTTCAATAAATAACATTTGTTGAGATAAAGAAGCACTGATGCAAAGAAAAAAAAGAAGAGAATCAATAATACTGACAAACGAAATTTTAGAAACTGACAAGGTTTAGATTATTTATTAATGTATTCTATAGAAAACTGAAAATGTAATGTAAATATCTATTTTCAAATGCCTTTTAAAAAAGAAAAAAGAAAAAAAAGAAGAATTCACATAAATATACAACAGTTGGTCCATTTAAAGTCAAATTACAAATAATTCATGTAGAAATATATTTTCTGGGCAATTAGACTGTATGGTACTAGGGCAAATGTCCGGTAATAATAATGCTCTACTTTGCATCTGTCTGTGTCTAGACTGCTGCAATTACTGCTCATTGCCACAACTGAGAGAGGAAGAAAAAAAAAACAGTCAATATGGAGGTAGGAAAAACAGATGCAACATTTTTGCCCCCGATTTAATTATGGAAATAGTACCCAATAAAAAAATGGTTCTTGCTCTGATATTTCTGTCTGATAAAACAGAAACTTTTTATGACTATTGACAATTTTTGTGAACCTTAAAGGATGATTCCATCTTTAAATATTATTTGTTATACAGTTAATTTGTAAAAATGTATCTCTGTTTTTTAATTTATGATTGAATTTGTAATCATGGGCAGATCCTTTGTAGGAGATTCTGGGATTCCTAGTAATAATTTATTGGCTGTTCTAAAATGCTGCCAGTGACAATACATGCATGTGTGCAATGTTTGAGCCAATAAGCTACAACTCCTATCAGCAACTGAGCAGAGGCATCTAAATTGAATGCAGTGCAGCCTCCCTCCTTTCAGATCTTCTCCAACTTGCCCAGTAGCATCAGCTAGTGTTTATATCATATGCAGCCTCCTCAGAACAAACAGCCGCATGGAAGGTAACACAAAATAGTGTATTAAGTTGGAGGAGGCGGACCAACACTGCATAGTAGAGCCTATTACCCGGAGCAACCGAGCTAAACAATATTACTCCACAAGAGGCCAAACATTTCTCTTCTAAATGAAAGCTCGACTGCTTTAACAAATATGATTTTTTTGTCCTAATATATTTTATGGAAGCCTGTTTTTGCAATTACAACAAAGATCCTTTAACTGTTTCACAAATAGCTTTTTTACATTATGAAATATGCAGAGATAGTTAAAAAAAATTCTGAATAGTGTAAAAAAAATAAAGTATGCAGATACAGATGCAAGCATAGATATAAACAATTACTTTCCATAATTATAACGTTATATCCACAGTTACTTTTTTGGAGTCTTTTTGAAGTAACTTGGCAATTGAAAGGTGCATAAGAATAAGCCATTTTTCATTTATTTTAGGAAATACCAAATCCTGACATATAAATGCATCACTTTCCAGGCTCTTCGACTCAACTTTGCATAATAAAATGCTATAAAATGCTATAATTCCTTTTTCGGTGCTGCAAAAATGTTGTGGCACCTAAAAATCAAAGATAATAAAAGATTGCAACTTTAAAGAGAGTGAGTGAGTGAATAAATGAATGGTGTGGATGTATTCTATGACAGGCTTGATATTGTTTATAAGTTTAGGAGACATATTAATTTCTAAATTAAATGCGTATAGATGTTTTACCCTCTCATTCACACCATATCTTCAGTGAGAGCAGCTGCATCTCAGAGTACACCGTCCATCTGAGACACTCTCTGGACTGGCAGGATAAAGCAACGTCAGGGAGACAGACGGACTATGAAAGCTGGATGGGGAATGGAGAATAGAAACAGCAGCAGACCATGGTCAAACAACAAGAGGAGGTCAGGATTCCAGAGTTCACCATGGTCTGTACCAGACGTTCAACACTGAATAGGCTCAGGCTGATTCAACGCCCCAAAATACAATAATCTGCCACTTTCTGAATGCTAGATGCTCCTTAATATATCTCTGTATTTGTTGGGAGCCAGTGTCAGCTGCAAGTGGGTGGGCAGTGACTTTAACACTGAGTGTGCTAAAGGTGTAGGTTTCTTTTCTCTACAGAGTTTGTGCTGGGAACGCGAAAGGTGTTTGAAGAATTTCTGAAAGATCCTGACAAGATTTTTTCTTGTAATACATTTTTAAGCACTTGATATTTCCTATGCTTTTTTTTTTTCTAAAATGACCCTCTGAACTTTTGTACTACATACTGTCTGGGTTTTATTTCATATGTAGAGCAGCTATGTGGTGTTGATGGATGTCTAGAGCTGATCTAGCGAAATGCGTTAATTTTGTAGCATGTGCATATCAGATTTATCACATCCATTTTAGACACAAATTTGAACAGATTGCAAAATTTCCTTAATGTGTGAGCTCATTTATCAATGAGTGATAGAACTCATTGTGACATATAAAACTCATTGCGTATGATACATGGTGTTCAAGCCAATCAGCTCCTAACTATCATATGTTAAGCTCCTGTCGTGTGTTTGAAAAATGACAGTTGGGATCTGATTGGCTGGAGCACCATTTATCATACGCATCGAGTTTTATGACTCTTCAATAAATGGGCCCCATGGTCTGTAGCAAACATAAAGGTTATTGATATTGCACATACAAAATTTTTGTCATCATTCGTAGTGAAGGAAGTTGATTCTGCCAAAACTGAATGGAGGTCTTGTCATACAGGGCACTGTTTTAGAATACTGTGAATTAGGGTTTCCTCCTGATTTAAAGTCAGAAGCAAATGAATCTATGGGGTGCAAATGTGCACCAGAAAATTATTTTCTACACTGAAGGCAAATATGTAAAAAACAAAACATGATTCAAAATTGTGCATAGTGGAACAAAGCCTCATCCAACAATAAAATGCACTGTAGAAATAGTTCTGACCAGTATGTCTTTTTTGGAGAAAAATGCATGAGTAACATGAATGACTTATTTTATATTATATGAGTAACATGCATGACTTATTTCTTATCATATGAGTAACATGCATGATTTATATGAGTAACATGAATGACTTATTTTATATTATATGAGTAACATGCATGACTTATTTCTTATCATATGAGTAACATGCATGATTTATATGAGTAACATGAATGACTTATTTTATATTATATGAGTAACATGCATGACTTATTTCTTATCATATGAGTAACATGCATGATTTATATGAGTAACATGAATGACTTATTTTATATTATATGAGTAACATGCATGACTTATTTCTTATCATATGAGTAACATGCATGATTTATATGAGTAACATGAATGACTTATTTTATATTATATGAGGTACATGCATGACTTATTTCTTATCATATGAGTAACATGCATGATTTATATGAGTAACATGCATGACATATTATATTATAAACTCTGCTGTATATCTATACCCTGGCTAAATTTGCAACTAACTCTAAATATCCCAATAAAGGGCCAACAATAACGGATTTTATTGCCATTAAAAATGAAAATACCCCTTACAGTATGTGATAGCAGAATAGGTAGGGGCACTTTAAGAGAGGAGGAGGGCCATGTGCTGCCTCCTCCATTCAGGCCCCTCTTCTCTGAGCACTAGAGGGCTCCTACTCTCCTACGCATGCGCAGATCACCAGGAAAATAGTGTGGTGGACATTTTCCCAGTGAATCTACTGCGCATGTGCAGAACACCATGAAAATAGCCTCTGCTTCATTTCCATGGTGATTCCAGAGCGCTGCTGACAGCGGTGCGGGACTCCGAAGGTGTAAGCATTTAAAAATTGGGTGCAGAGTGTGCGGTGGGGGTCCCCTCTGGACTCAGGGGCCCGTGTGCATTGCACACACTGTACCCATTATAGATACGTCAGTGAGGAAGGGGCAAATCCATAACTACATGCACTCTAGTAAAGGGCCAAATCTTACAAAACGGAACCACATTGTCCACACATAAAAATATATTTCTTGGAATGGGGCCTCTACTGAAGCCAAGTACACTGCTCATCTGGCAGGTATATTTTCCATTTCCAGAACTGGTATAAAAGAGAATATCTGGCAATAAACTCATTTATCCTCAAGACATGTATTACAAATTGGAACATTTACTGCACAGAAGATACATGACTACATTGCTGCCTAACCGTACAATGACACCACTTTTTTGTGGGGGCATAGTGCAAGAATTCTAATTAAAATTAGGAGACTTTGAAATTGTCCCAGCCTCTAAAAAATCAATGTAACTCTCCCAACAGTATGACTTGAAGTATCAAGTACAGTAAATGTAGCAGAGTCTACACAGGTTTGCTGACTATACAATGCACCACTACTAAAGGCCTAATATCAAAACACTGCACAAGCCTAATAGGTCCAGGTAGTAGGTGATTTAGAGGACTGGGAGACGGACCTACTGTATAATGACTGACTTAGCCAATGCAAGTTCTAGTTCTTACAGTTATTTGGCCATCTCAGCAGTTTTTATGTATCCTTAGGGGGAACATGTGCTAAGCAGTGATAAAAGTGGAGAAGTGAGCCAGTGGAGAAGTTGCCCATGGCAACCAATCAGCTGCTCTGTATACTTTTATAGTATGCAAATTATAAATGTTACTTCAATGCTGATTGGTTGTCATGGGCAACTTCTCCACTGGCTCACTTAACCTCTTTTATCACTACATTGGGGTGAATTTACTAAGCCTTGGATGGAGATAAATTGGTTGGAGATAAGTACCAGCCAATCGGCTCCTAATTGTCATTTTTTAAACACAGCCGGTGGCATGGCTGTTAGGAGCCGATTCGCTGGTATTTTATCACTGTCGACACTTTATCTCCATCCAGGGCTTAGTAAATAGACCCCTTAGTGCTTAGTACATGCCCCCCTTAATGTACTAGACAGATTTAAGTAGCATGTCCTTACTGTGTAAATGTACATCTGCTCTAATAAAAAAAAGAAAAGCAAGCACACTTCTGCATTTGAACAGTACTGTAGTAAGGTCTGACAGAGTGTCCTCTACCAGAGCCAGTTAGACCCCTTGGGGTCCTTGTCCAGACAATGGTTTAGGTTCCCTGATTCCTCTATTTGTAAAACAAAAAAAATACATAAAAATTGGTTAAAGTAACTAATGGACTGGTCCACAATGAAGTACTTCGTAGGGGACGGTCACTACACAATATGGAAGGTGGAAACCTCTTTCAGTTATTTTGCAGATCTAATTTCTCTGTACATTTGTATCTTTGTACTTTTTCTTACTGGTCCCTCAAATATATGTATATACTGTATACAGACATAAGATAATGTAGGTATGATACAGTCCAATTAGCTGTATGTCATCTGACCGCCTGGCGCAATACAAAGTCCCACAATACGATTGCGCTCCAGGCTGCATCATATAGTGATTATACCTGTGTCTCTATGCTACTTATTGTTCTACCTGGTTAAATAAATCTGTACCATGGGTGGAATAACTGCCACCAGCACCATTGTTCTGTACAACACACTTAGCATCCTATACACTTTGGCCAAGTGTATTGTCTTCCTGCTGGATAAATACATTTAACATCCCGCATCATTCACAGGCACATTCCGCTGCATTCTGCTAATAGGTTTAGGGACTGTGGACATGGTCCAACAGCCTCAAGCTTATAAGTTATGGACCCCAGTGTTGTACCCTGCGTAATAGCCTGCTAATGGGTATTACCTGTACTTTAAATGTTCTTTGCACTTATTTATTTATTATTTGCATTTAAAAGTTAAATACAGCCACATAAAGCAGGATAATGGTTTTCTGGCAGACAGGACGGATATATCTCAGTCCATACACTGCAACGCGGTTACTGGGAAATTAAATCCCATTCACTATGATAAGTGATGAAATATATTCAGAACACACATAATATACATTATAACTGTGATGTACCCAGATTGATCCAGCATAGACTAAACAAGGTTAATAAGATGGAGAGGGAGCTTATATAGACTATACCAGTGGTTCCCAAACTGTGTGCCGCGTCTCCCAGGGGTGCCTTGGATTGGTGGTCCAGGACCAAATAAAATTATTTATGGTCAATGTAATAGGCAAAACCAGTGCTGGTGGCTGCCAATCATAAACTATGTGGACAAACAGAAGCAATTCCTGTCCCAAACCACACAATTGAACGTAAGGATGACATATAAACACAATTTACTTCATTTAATATTTATTCTAAATCTTTCAATAAAAAAACTTTCGGCCTAGGGGTGCCGTGAAAAAAATTCTGATACTCTAGGGAGCCGTGATTCAAAAAAGTTTGGCAACCACTGGACTATACATTGTCTGTGCTGTGACGCAATCTGACTAATCAGCCTCCGTACTTTCCATACTTTCTCTAAATCTGTCAAATTAATTTACGTTCAGAACAGCATGTATTTAATTTACTAACCACAGCTGATCTAAGCAAAGTATTTATCTTAATACAGTCAAGCTCAATCATAGCCTTGTAGACTGACCTCACAGCTTTTCATACAGAAGTAGGCGTCTCAAGGTCATCGCTCCCCCCCTTTTGAATTTGACCATAGACCCCCCCCCTGCTTAAATAATCTGTAAATGTAACACTGATGAAATGAAAAGTAGCAGACAGAAAACATAGGGCATGATTCTGCAGCGTCGGTGTGTGCATCTGTTGCCAGTCTCACGTCTGTGTCTTTATTCAAATACTGCTACAAGACCTTTGCTGGTGTACAGCTGTATATGTGCATGTGCAAGGACTGGGGGGATATGTACTAAGCAGTGAAAAGAGTGGAGAAGTGAGCCAGTGGAGAAGTTGCCCATGGCAACCAATCTGCTGCTCTGTATACTTTTAAAACATGCAAATTATAAATGTAACTTCATTGCTGATTGGTTGCTTCTCACTCTTTTCACTGCTTAGTACATCTCCCTGCGAGACTCCTATTATAAAGTGATATATGTGCAAATCACCAAAAGATTCTAGAGAGCTGGAGAAGTGTGTCTTTACCAGCTGCATACATGCATAAGTGCAGAGGCACTTCCTGAATAACAAGTGGATTGCAGTGATGTAACTTTGTGATCTCCACATTAAAGAAAAACAGAATACATCTACATCCCCTTTGTTCCTTTCTTTATTACATCACCCATTTCATACATAACAAATCAATAAACAGGTGTCTCAATGTAAGAAAATGTAACAGGTGTGGTATGCAGGGACAGCCTGCAACAAGGAGAAAACATGAACTGAAAAGGGAGAGATACTAAGGGATGTACTAAGGAAAAGATGTGGTAAAACCCCTGTTTTCAGGGGTTTCACCGCATTTTTAAATGTACTAAGATCGGAGTCCGGCACAAACCCTCTCCTCGAGAGTATCACTGATCGCAGGGCACCCCTGGCATTGCATTGAGATACTAATCACATATGTTAGTATATATGCGATTAGCATCACTGCGATGACTGGCGATGACCCGCGATCAGTGATAGTACATCCCGCCCAAAGTATTCCTGGAATTTTGGATTAAACCTGTAAATTGTCCCAGACCTGGAGACAAACAAAGGAGCTAGTTATGTGGCAGGTGTTACAATGGGTTTACTATTAGACAAGGATATGGGAATGTCCATCAACACAATATCCAGGGTTGTCATAACAGAATTGTCACTTGACAAAGCAGTGTACTGGTGCACCTACCCATTCATTAATTCACAGGAATGAATAAAGGGAAAAAAAATCATAACTTATCCTACTTCAGTCCCGCACCGTCTCTCCACATGCTTCCATACAGTGAATGGATGTCAGCACTCTGATTGGTGGATAGCTCCAGCCATCTACCAATCAGCATGCTAACAGCCATTCACCGTCTGGCTGCAAGCTGAGAGGCAGGTAAAGAATGCTACACTCTGATTGGTGGATAGCTTCAGCCATCTACCAATCAGCATGTTGACTGGAGAATTGAAAGAAGAATGCTGCCTTTCACTAATGTCCCTTTAATTCCTAAGAAAATACAGCTCAAATGCTTACTGTAGTTCTCTTTTCTGTTAAGCTTATTTTGTATTTAGTGTTGGTTAATGAAAATATAAAGCACTTTGAGTTTGAGTCCTATTTGGAGAAAAGTGCTACATAAATAACATTATTATTATTATTATTATTATTATTATTTCTACACATTAATAATACAATTCAAAGTATCAGCACTGCATTTTATGTTTGTAATAAGCAGTTTATAATAGAGCTCATTTCCGGTTAAGAGTAGGCAGCCATTAAGCACATGATTATGAATGCACTACAGTCTATCCCATGGACTCTCCCTGAAACTACTGGAAGATCATGAAATAATATGTAATAACCATTTCACTGAGCCTATAGAACATTATGAAGTTAGCCAGATAATCTTGAATTTCTGGACAGACGCTTGTGGGCAGGAGCTCAGCAGGTATCTAGGGGTAATTTGTAAGTATAAAAGGAGGCTGGGAACTGTCTGCAAGCCAAAGGCTGTAAGATTTATTAGGAGGGAGAAACAGACCTGATTTCTAATAACACAGAATAAAGAATAATCACTACTTCAGATTTAAGTGAATATTTAATGTCTTATGAGCTTTGCTGTTTTGTAGTAGAGATATTTAAATACTGTGTGTTTTAAGAAGTTTACTACTGTACTATTGTATATGGAGATGTTGGAATCTCAAGACAAAGTACAATTAGATATACTGTATGATGCTTTGGTCACAATATAGTTTTACGCTTAATATGAAAGTTTCCATTAATCTTCTAAGAAACTATGGGCGTAATTAAGACCTGATCCTAGCAGAAAATTTGTTAGCAGTTGGGCAAAACCATGTGCACTGCAGGGGGGGGGGGCAGATATAACGTGCAGAGAGAGTTAGATTCGGGTGTGGTGTGTCATTGGCGTTTCTATAATGGGTGCAATGGGTGCGGTGCAAACGGGCCCCTGGGTCCAGAGGGGGCCCACACCGCACCCATTGCACCCATTTTAACACTTACCTTTCCGGAGTCCAGCGCTGGGACCTGCAATTGCGGCGGAAAACGTCACCAAAAAGGGCGCCGCGCATGCACGGTAGCCAAATTGGTCTCCGGATCATGGTGGGCACCATGTTTCCGGAGACCTGCATATGCGCAGTAGACTCCGGCACAATGCCGGAGTCTACAGCGCTGTACAAAGGAGAGGGCCCACCCCTCCTCTGTAGAGACGCCCCTGTGTTAAAACTGAAATCTAAATTGCAGTGTAAAAATAAAGCAGGCAGTATTTACCTTGCACAGAAACAAAATAACCCAGCCAATTACTCTCTCTGCAAATGTTTTATCTGCCACACCTGCTGTGCACATGATTTTGCCCGACTGCTAACAAATTTGCTGCTGCGATCAACTCTGAATTACCCCCTATGAGTAAATGGAGAAAATATACCGCTGGCTGATTTTATTTATCATATTGGGTGAAATTCAATTCTTTGAAAAGTCGGTTGGGTGTCTGTTTTTTCCTGTCTATTAGATAGAAAAAAACAGACACCCAAATGACTTTTCAAACAATTGAATACCCCTCATTGCCTGGCAAAACTAGCATTTTTTTTTAGTATGTAAGGACAGGATGTACTAAAGTTAAAATGCTTCCAAAATTTTGAAAACTGACGTTTCCAGAGTTTTGGCTGCATTTCCTATATGTACCAGTGATACTTGGACTCGGTAGGCAAAGCCATCTTATCACATTGTTCCTTAGAGAGATCAAATCGGATCTGTGTCCCCTGCGGCACACACGTCATCTGCTACCTGTGTAGAAGGCCTCCTGGGTCATAAACCCAGAAGTCCTTGTATTGCAAAGGTCAGCTCTTACTGCAATTCTAGGTACATACCGGCATTATTAATGCCGGTATGTACCCAGTAAGTAGCGGGATGTATCGCATCCACAATGCGATGTGTAGTAAGTACATCCCACCTTCAGAACAATAGGAAATTTCACATCTATGAGGAAACAGATGAAATCTGTTCTATCACTGCATGGCTGGAATAATATTCATAGGTTGTGTCTCCCATATCCATAACACTTGAAACCAGAAGTATTATATTAAGGATGGGACCCCTGTCTAAACACAAAATGCTATTATGCTACATATACACCTTATACACACAGCCTGAAGGTCATTTTATTCAACATTCTTAAGAAATGTGTACATGAAACAAAGCTTGTGTACATTGAACCACCAGAAAGCAAAGATGTCACTATCATGGTCATGCTGAAACTTTTTGGGATTTTGGAATATTTTTTATTCCAGAGATTTGGATAAGGGAGACTCTACCTGTACTGTATATGTTATTATATGGCATCTACAACTGTTTGTCTACAATTTGAAATTACCAAATTGAGCTAATCCAAAAATATTTTTTTACTGGGGCATTATAGAAAGCATACAATCAAAATATAACACCGTAGAGCAGTGGTTCTCAAACTGTGTGCCGTCGCACCCTGGGGCTTGCAGGGGTGCCTTAGATTGGTGGTCCAGGACCAAATCAAATTATTTATGGTCAATGTAATAGGCAAAACCAGGCTGGTGACTGCCAATCATACAATATGTTGATAATCAGAAGCAAATCTTGTCCCTCACCACATAACTGAACCTAAGGATGACATATAAACACAGTTTACTCAATTTAATATTGCTTTCTAAATTTCTCAATAAGAATCTTGTGGCCTATGGGTGCCATGAAAAAAATCTGATGCTTTAGGGTGCCATGATTCAAAAACGTTTGGGAACCACTGCCGTAGAGCAAGTCTTGTACAATAACAATTACAGAAATTATGTTAATCCAACATTTAAATATGAATATACACCATACCCCGCCTTATGTTACTATAATAATGGCTGTGGCTTTGCAGGGTTCTATTAGCTCTTTTCTTTAGCTCAGAATAAATAGTGTACATTCTATACTTCCATCATACAGTAATTAAGACACTTCCTATGTTTAATGAACAAACGTCTTGCTGTTTATTCAGCATCAGGGCCATTGTAAGTGGTGTGCGACAGATGCCGCAGTCAAAGGTGCAAAGGGGGGAGGGGGGCTGCACCCCTTTTCCATGATCCTGCTCCCAGTGGTCCCCTGGCTCTTGATGTATGACATCACACTTGCACGTGGGGTGGGATTTACCATCCCACAGAGCAGAGTTACCTTGGCACTGTTCAGCTTATCTGTCCACAAATAGGGATTCTTGAATTTTCAATATAAATATAGTTAATAAACTTTGATTTTCATTGCATGAAAACTATGCGGTTTTGTACGTACATAGGCAAACGCTCAATGCTCATTATTTATTACCCAAAGCTTCAAGCAACATTCTGGAAAGCAATGGGAATAACCAATGATATAGGCAGTCAATATGATAATACTGATAGTGTGATGAAGATGGTCACTTCTGGGAGGCAGTGAAGATTTGCAGCCATAGAGATCTGCACAATACACCCAGTAGAGCCCCCCATGGAGGTAGGGCTACCCATAATATAAGGGAACTATTGATATGCGTGACAGGGATACTTCCTCTGAACTTGAATGCAATAGAAATACTTTTATACACTAAACTGTGCTACAGTATAGGCAATCCATTAGTAGTCTTTGCTGGAGGCTAAATTTATTGTTTTTATTGAAGATATAAGGAAGTAGTACAAACATCACCATGGACATGGGAAAAATATCAAAAATTACAAAGAATGATAAATATGTTACACTTTCACCTAGTAAATAGGGGACTATGTACTAAAGCCTTGGAAAGAGATAAAGTACCAACCAACCAGCTCCTAACTGCCATGTCACAGACAGTGTCTGAAAAATGACAGGAGCTGGTTTATTGTGACTTGGGGGCTCATTTATCAACGAGTGATAAAACGTGTTGTGAATGATAAAAGCCATTGCGTATGATAAATAGTGCTCCAGTCAATCAGCTCTTAACTGTCATGTGTTCAGCTCCTAATTGTCTTGTGTTTGAAAACTAACAGTTGGGAGCTGATTGGTTGGAACACCATTTATCATACTCAATGAGTTGGCCATCCACTTTATCTCTCGCCAAGGCTTAGTACATAGACCACTAAATCCATTGCGACTCTGGCAGTTAGGAGCTGATTGGTTGGTACTTTAGCTCTATCCACTCTCTCTAAGCTTTGATACATATGCCTCTCAAAGCCTGTTACAGAGGTGTGCGCACTGCTGGTGAGGGATGTAGTGCCCACTTCTGGCAGTGACTGGGAGGTGGTTAGAAATGCATACAAAAATGGTCAGCTCAGTGGGCTTATTATGGGAGTGTCGTGGACCTTTTAAATAAAAGCAATTGTGTTCACAAATGAAGAGCCGCAGGCCATATAGCTGCTGCAAGGTTGGGTGATGCAATCAATGGTGGAGGATGCGCCAATTGGTATCGCAGACTGGTGACCACCAATAGACCCTGCTGCAAGCAGTTCTACGTCCACCTCTGAATTAGGCTTCAAGGTTATGGACAGCTAATGTACTAAATTGCATTGCTGCTTTTCTGCAAACCAATTAACTAGAAAACTTACCACCCGTTGTATCACCTGCAGAATGTTGACATCTGCTCTTCAAACTGATTATTTTCTCTTCCCTATTATAGACATTTCCATAAACTTTCCCAGCATTGTAATCATTTTAATCTTTCCAAATGCTGTATCAAATAATATTAACCCTGAGGATTTAATGCTGGCTACACATGTGATGGAAATGCAACTAATACTGGACAATTGGCTCAATATTCTTTGTGGCTTAAAACCATTTCAATGTCTAAAACAAGATCCTGGCAAACTGAGTAAGCTCATTACAGAATTAGACATGTTAGTGATGTTACTACGGGTCCCAGGGCACCAGGAGACGCAACAGGCCCGTGAAATGCAGGGGGTATGACCTAGTCTGGGAGATAGAGCCACACCCCTCACTCAAACCCCCCCCCCCCATACTATGCGTGCTGTAGCCTGAGGGGACATTGCTCCTCCTCCATAGCTATCAGGGGCCTTGCTGGGTCCCTCAGGCAACGCTGGGCCTGGGTAGTTACTACCTGCCCCACTCTGGTGCCCCTGATTGGTCCATGTGCACAAGACTTTTCCGACTATACCAACAGTGCCCACTGATGCTAGAAGTGACCTATGACCTGTCTATCAGTTATACCCATAGAGACCAATTTTCTAACACAGTTAACATATTTTCTTTCACCTGTTAAACAAACAAACAACAACAACAAAACACTTTTTCTGCTAAGTGATGCTGGTCGGCAGCAGTAAGCAGAGACGCACGGCACTGGCAGGTTACCCCTGCACATTGCACTGGAAGCCCTGTCTCTGGATGCATCCGACAGTGGTCCACATCAGCAGTGCTACATTTACAGCAATTATCTAAGCTATGACTACAGTCAGCCTCAGCCCTCCCTCTCATGTGCTGCTAATTCTAAATGGAGAAAATGCCTGCTATGCAAAACCTCCAAAATTGGGTGGGTGGGGTTGGGGAGGGGGTAGGAGGACACATATAAGTCTATTAGCTATATTTAAAATCACAGAAATTGATTTGCGGGCTTTTGATAGTTCCTAATCTCCTTCTTCCCTGTTTATGATAACATTAAGAGATTCATTCTGCACCTCTATCGATGTTGAGCCTCTCCTATTTTCTGATTACCAAAAAACAAATGATTGATGAGGGAGACGCTCACACCAGGGAGCTGGTGGTAGCCTGACACATTTTGGTTTAGAATTTAGATCTAGTATCTTTTGGATAAAACACAACTATGCACATGGCCTTCTGGCTCTGTTGTGACAGCCAGAGGTATCAGCGTCAGTCAATTATCTTCATAAATGGCTCTTGTGCTAATGAGTACTTACAAAAAAAAAAAAAAAATGACTGGACTTTTCTGGCAGGGAGAAAAGATCAGTTTCATTGCTTGCAGAACTAATTCAGTGTACAAAAGTGAAGGCTCCACCATTGCTGCCTCTTTTACTGCCCTTTTGTGAAGGCTTTTGATGTCCAGTGAAGAGATTGGTCTGTGTTTGTGGCTCTTCATCCTCAGTTCATTGCTTGCCATTAACATACATATCCATATGAAAAGTTTGGTAAGTCACTAACAGCTGTCCAGAATGGTGTTTCAGAGGGAGAAGAGAGACAGAGAGAGGGGGGAAAAAAGAATCTATCCCTTCTTAAAATGCTGACAGAACTATTTAGCTCTTTTTGGCAATGATATACCTAGGTTTTAAAAGACCCTATTCACTCAGAAAGCAACTAGACATAATGCTGCAGCCTTGCATGGCCAGTCTTCTAGTCTGAAACAGTCAGTTGTTCCACTTACAAAAGATTCAAAGTTGTATAGCGCCTGACACATTGTACGCTTCCAAAAAGTCTCATGGCTCTGACATGTCTTGTGTATCCATATTCTTTTAATGCAATACACTATTTCCCAGGTATTTGCATTCTAATTAATGTATTAGCAATAAGTACAATGGCAAAATAACAAACACAACACACAATCACACATAATAAATGTACTGTATAAATATATATATATATATATATATATATATATATATATATTAACAAGTCCGTCTGCTCAGAGTAGATCGTGGCCCACATTTGAAACACGGACCTCCTGTAGTCGCTATACAGATATTTTATGTAACCTTTATACATCATGGACTGTTTTAAGCAAGAATTTTTAGTGTGATTTAGTCACTTTTTATATGTTTTTTCCCCATCCTGCTATACGAGGCTAGAAGATCTTCAAATAGTTTTAATGATTGGTGTTAGCCTGTGCTTACTGGTGAATTGCATTTTATCACTATAGCGCCATTTGTTTCATATTTGATATGTGAGTTTCTGTGACTTCCTATGCATTCTATTTTATGTGTAAGACTTTAGAAAACAATTAAATGTGTATATATATATATATATATATATATATATTTTTTTTTTTTTCTTTTAATGATAATTAATGGTAATATTACCTGACAATTTTGCAGATAGTGAGGCTTCAAATTTCTCAAAATACTTTTCATTGGCATTAAAATTGTAAATTACTCAAACTGTAGAAAATATTTGCAAATATTTTATACAAATATTTTGTACTTATCAATTACAAAAAAACAATAGGGGAGGTGATACAAGAAAAGTATACAACTTTAAGAAGAATGCCTAGCGAGCTTCTTCCTAATCGCTTGTTGTGTGGTAGATTTTGTCCAAATCTAGAGAACAGCACAAATGCTTCTACTCCCGCCTCTCTTAGGTTCATGACCTCTAAGACATAATTTACAATACATTGTAGGCAAAGAGTTTTTGGAGTTTTAGTAGCAGAATCATTGTTGGTGTTCAAGGGTCTGACATAAGTGTGGTTTTCATTCTAAGTTGAAATACCCGACATCTGGCTTGAATATACAGTATTTTTACATACCCTTTTACTGATAATGACAAATGTATCACCTACAAGTTAATATATTATAATTGCAAGAGTTCTCAGATATTATATAAAACCTGTAAATAAAGCAGAATTTTTTAGTTTCAAAATATGTAAAATAATCCAAAAAGATAAATTCAAACCGTAATATTTTTTTTTTCTAGCACTTATAATAGCTTGTGTATTCCAATCATGCCCAGGTTTTTGTTTTTAAACTATAACTTTAAATTGTATCAAAATGAGTACATTTATCCACACTCATCCAACTGCCAATCATGTTAGAGCGATTTTGGGGTAACTTTGTGGTGTTGATTATGACATATAATTTTTGAGATACACAGATGAAAAACAAGAAAAACACAATAAACGAGAACAGCACAAACGCCAACTGACAGCGGCCGATCACTTATATATGGAGGGGGGATATTCCAGAATAATGGAATGCCAGATCTGTTTGCACAAATTGGCCCTCACTCATGACCTTTTCATTTCCAACTGCCTGCATCTCCTGGCCATTACAGAAACCTAGATTACTCCCTATGACACCACTTCTCCTGCAGCTCTCTCTGCTGGAGGCCTCACATTCTCATACACACCCCGATCCGAGGGTCGCCATGGTGGTAGTGTTGGGATCCTTTTACCCTCTAGCTACACATACCAACTTATACCTCCAGAACCATCCCTTACATTCTCTACATTTAAGGTCCATGCGATATGCCTCTACCAACCTACTAATCTTCAAGTTGCTGTCATTTACCGTCCACCTGGCATGACATCAAAATTCCTCAACAGCTTTACTTCCTGGCTACCTCACTTCATCTCTTCTGACATTCCTTCCATTATCCTAGGTGATTTCAACATCCCTATCGATAACCCCACAAAATCACCTGCCTCTAGACTCTGTAACCTCACCTCTTCACTTGGTCTCTCCCAGTGGACCACCTCATCATCCCATGTGAACAGGAGCTCACTGGATCTGGTTTTCACTCACTGCTGTGATATTTCTGATTTCTCCAATTCCCCTTTTCCCCTCTCTGACCACCACCTGCTCTCTTTCAACTTATCTATCTCTGCTTACCCATCTCTCCCTCCTAAGGCTACCATCACTAAGCGTAACATTGAGGCTATAGACACCTCATCCCTATCCTCCCTGTTCGACTCACTTCTCTCTCCTCTTCTCTCTCTCAACAAGTCACATCCCTATACAATGCATCTCTTACTTCTGCTTTTATCTCTGTTGCTCCACCAACCACTATTCACCCTCGCAGATCAACACCTGAACCCTGGCACACTAAATGCACCAGATATCTTGAAAAATGCTCACGTGCTGCCGAGCGACAGTGGAGGAAATCATGCTCTAAGGCAGACTTCCTCCATTTCAAATTTATGGTCTCATCCTTCAGTGCTGCCCTTTCTCTCACTAAACAATCATACTTAAAAATTCTCATCTCTACCCAGTCTTCCAACCCCCGGTGCCTCTTTGCCACTGTAAACTCCCTCCTCTGCTCACCATCACCTCCTCTCCCTTCCTCATTGTCTGTTCTTGACTTTGCCACTTATTTTACATCCAAGATTGACTCCATACATCAGGACATCACATTCCACCAGACCAGCAACCAGCCACCACCCATCCCTTGCCACCCCTCTCCTTCCCTCTCACCAACTCTGACATCTTTCTCCCATGTATCTGGTGAGGAAGTCATGGCCCTCATCCGTCCCCCCCCCTACCACCTCCCCACTTGACCCTATCCCCTCCCACCTCCTCTGCTACCTCTCTCCTTCTGCCTGTTCCCATCTTGCCAACCTTCTCAATCTCTCCCTCTCATCAGGCACTATCCCCTCTGCCTTCAAGCATGCTCTTGTCTCTCCTATTCTTAAAAAACCTACCCTTGATCCAAACACCCTCTCCAACTATCGACCCATCTCTCTCCTCCCTTTTGCCTCCAAACTCCTTGAGCGTATTGTCTATAATCGCCTCACTGCCTTTCTTTCCTCTCACTCACTGCTTGACCCATTCCAGTCTGGTTTCTGTTCTCTCCACTCCACTGAAACTGCCCTCACAATAGTCTGCAATGACCTCCATACAGCCAAATCTAAGGGCCACTACTCTTTGCTTATTCTTCTTGACCTCTCTGCTGCTTTTGACAGTTTGGACCACCCTCTCCTTCTGCAAATCCTTCACTCTCTTGGTCTGCATGATACTGCCCTCTCCTGGTTGTCCTTCTACCTCTCTGATCGTTCCTTCTCTGTCTCCTCTCATGACACTACATCCCCCACTTCCACTAACTGTTGGTGTCCCCAAAGGCTCTGTCCTTAGTACTCTCCTTTTCTTTCTCTATACGTCCTCGTTAGGTGAACGCATTAGTTCTTTTAACTTCCAATATCACCTCTATGCTGATGACACTCAAATCTACCTTTACTTCCCTGATCTCTCCCCAGCTCTCCTCACTCCAACTGTCTCTCTGCTATCTCTTCCTGGATGTCCTAGCGCTTTCTTAAACTCAACATGTCTAAGACTGAGCTGATCATCTTCCCACCCTCCCACACAATCTCACCTCCCACAATCTCATTATCCATTGATGGCACGACTATCTCCTCTAGCCCCCAAGTATGCTGTCTTGGCGTAATCCTTGACTCCTCCCTTTCCCTCAAACCACACATTCAGCACCTATCACAAACCTGTCATTTTCATCTCAAAAACATTTCCAGGATCAGACCCTTTCTCACCCAGGATGCCACTAAGATCATTATTCACTCACTGATTATTTCCAGACTGGATTACTGTAATCTCCTCCTAACTGTCCTCCCTGGCAATTACCTCTCTACTCCAATCTATCCTCAGTGCTGCAGCCCGGCTCATCTTCCTCACCAAATGCACTACGTCCACCTCCCCTCTCCTACAAGCCCTTCACTGGCTCCCATCAGAATCCAATTCAAACTTCTCACACTCACTTACAAAGCACTCACCCACTCCTCTCCCATTTACATCTCTGACCTTATCTCGCTTTACTCTCCCACCCATACTCTTCGCTCTGCTAATGCACACCGACTCTCCTGTCTTCTGATTACTTCCTCCCACTCCAATCTCCAAGATTTTTTACGTGCTGCTCCCTTTCTCTGGAATTCTTTACCTCTCCCCCTCAGACTCTCCACCTCCCTACAGAACTTCAAACGGGCTCTTAAGACCCACTTCTTTACCAAACCCACCCAAATCTCATCCTAACCCTCTGTCCCATGCTCGATCTACTCCATCTGTGTCACCCTGTCTGTCTGCCCCTCCCCTTTAGAATGTAAGCTCTCCCGAGTAGGGCCCTCTTCCCTCATCTGCTTATCCTTTTCTTGCTTTAATAATCCTCAACTGCCCAAATCCTGCAGTTTTTTTGGCCACCTTGAAATGTATTTCTATGTTGTCTACTGGTGTAATTATGCTTAGTTACCCTGTACATGTCCTATATTGTCTTCAACTGTAAGTCACTGTTTTCCTGTTTTGATTATGTGCAAATGTACTCTGTAATTGGGCGCTGTGGAACCCTTGTGGTGCCATATAAATAAAGGATGATAATAATAATAATGATTGCGGAGTGAATACCTACTGTAGAATATTCTCATGTCTCACTTTCTACAATGTTCTGGAAAATTCCCATATGCTTGCGTTATTTTAAATTCCTTATTACTTCAGGGTATCCATTATCTCAAGAACTTTGAAAAAACTACTTTCATTTTTGAATTCAGAAACCCCAAAACACAGTAAATTTGTTCAAATATCTGTGGCAACTAAACAAAATATTTTTTTTTTTTTTTTTTTGAGTAGCTGTGTTATAGCTGGTCATATCTAGTATAGAGATGTGCGGTTCGGTTTTTCTGAAATACGAACACACCTCAACTTAGGGGTTCCGAGTTGAATCAAGTCCCAGTTCAGAATCACTTTGGGGCTCCGAGTGGAACCGAGTACTGGCTTGGGTCTGTTGTCAGTTTGGAACTCAGATTTAAAAACAGAACTGCATGTAAACAGGTCCAAATTACATAATTTTAGCTGTTTTTATCAATTTTATTAAAAATTTTTTATCGATGTTTATTGATTTGATAGATTTTAAGGAATCCAAAACCGAACCAAAAACCGAATCCAAACCAAAACACTTAAGGGTGGTTTTGCCAACACTACAACCTAAACCAAAATGCAATGATGACCTGGGTCTGAGCACGTCTCTAATCTAGTGACATGCAATACTTCTCAAACACTTCTTTTTTTTTTTGTAATTATGACTACATGGGAGTTATATAATAGGTTCTAATATTATAGAACCAGTGGGATTCATCAAGTTCACCACTAAATTTAAAGCGGCAATCTGTTGTAAGGCTGGTTTTGCTGGTCACTTTAAATTTAGCACAGAGCTTGCTAAAATCCAAAATCTCGGAACCTATTACAAAACCCCCTTGATTTTTTTCTGTCTGTTAGTCAATTTACTGACAGTCAGTAAAATGTGCCTCATTTTTTAAAACCTTTCATTTTTAATCCAATAGTGGTGACTTTTTTGGGGGGGAATTAATTTTTAACACTTCAGAAGACCGAATTCGTTTTAATACATGGCCAGATATAGTCATGTGTACTGCCTTATGTAGTAGAACAGTATTAAGGAAGTCTATTTGCTGCATGAAGACTGCTGTCGTACGTTTGGTGCGGGCATGACTTCTCTTAAATATATTTCTCTCATTCTGCATTTAAACAAAGTGGAACTGTGATTAGTTCACTGCAGGGGGCAAAGAAAAAGGCACCCTTGAATCTAAATGGGGGGACCTGACTGTGCATTATTGTCTGACAATGCAGCAGTTTATAGCTAAAACCTGCTTACCGCCCGACACTGCTAACCATGGGAACTGCAGTCAGGTGGAAAGTTATTCCCATTGCTTTGGCTGAAGTAGCTTTAAGTATCATACGGACATCTATAGCTCCTAAAGCTTGTCCCAGTAACTGAGACATTATAGATAATCTTTATGAGATTTCTTGCATTCGTTTTTTCTTGTTTTCTGTTGCACTAAGAAGTAAGTTAATGATGAGCTTCCTCTCCCCCCCCCCCCCCCCTTGTAAGCCAAAAGCGCCTGTTTAAGTTAAGTACCACCTCCCTTTAGCTCTTGGGAAAGCACTCAAGAGGGATTTGCTTGGCTCTGTGTGCATGACACATAATGAAAACAATTTTACGCTGTGGAGGGAAGTATTGGGCAATTACTGATGTGACGGCCACCTGCAGAAGCGAGCCCATTGCAGCAGCATTGGCTGTTCATGAATATTTTATGGTGTGATGTTATTTTGAATGGCTGGGGCAGGTGAAGAGGGCCAGGGTGTAATAAGTAACTCTGCTGGAGACTGTGTAGCAGTACTGTTTCTCTGCAGCAGTCCATAGTGTAACACCAAGGAGAATGCTGACCCTGCCTGGGTCTGTGCAAGGCCAGCTGAAGCTGAAGAGGGATGATGTGACAAGTCATGGTGGCCACTTCTTCAAATCTCTTGTCTCCAGATTTCACACCCAATGTCCATCTTGAAAAGCCTCCACATCCATCTTGTCTGGTTTAATTTGATAAACTGAGTGTGAATAAGGATGAAATGAGAACTTAGTAATGGGCCAAACTTGTTCTTATTCCTTAATCCAGTTAAGATATTAGTATCTAAAGGAGATAAAATAAAATGCAAGGTTTTAGTCAACATTCTCGCACACTGGGCTCTTGTCCCAAACACGGTCCATGTACTTATTACAAGTGTAACTCCAGGATTTTTCTTGGAACGTGTTTCAGTTACACAGGAGAGTTAAAATAATAAATAACTTATATCTTTGTAAGGGCCACTCGTGTTGCTGCACAGCAGGAAGTTGTATGGCACACGCGGGAGAGCAGGCCTCACGCCAAATAATTATTTCATAGCCGTCATGTCACAGTCCAATTATTCAGTGACTACAAAACTAATGCCATGTCTGGTGTTAAGCCCCAAATTTAACACACACACACACACACACACACACACACACACACACATATATATAACAACAAATATATTTAGAAATGAATTCATGGGCACTGTTAAATACTGAATTGTCCATGTTAGCAAGAGGTTCAACAAATAGTTCTCAAACACTGCTTTAGTAAAACACACACACACACACACACACACACACACACACACACATATATATGCCTGCGACTTCGCTCGCATGGCTATTTGTTATTGCTCAACTAAATAATTTTAGAAAGACAGTAGCTCCATCTAATATTGTGATGTATATTTTATATTGTACAGAACATTTCTTTGTAAACAATATTTGCAGTTTTTCCTTCAGGGATTAACACAAAAAGATGCTCGGGGCTACTAACTTGTGAGCTGTCCAAGAAAGAAGCAGCTGGTCCTGATATCTACGCCTGCAGCCCTGAGCATTTACCCCTGCAACTTGTTGATCGTCATAGTGAAGGAGATGCTTACAGGAAACTGCAGGTCCTTGAATTGAAAAAGAAAATTGTTGGGGATAATGTGTATACGTGGTATAAAAATGTAAGGGTAAATTTGCTAAGATGGAAGTTCTATATAAGATTGGATGCTGCCCATAGCAACCAGATTCCATGTATTATCTTCTAGAAGGTGCCAGATAAATGAGATGTAGAAGCTGATTGGTTGCTGTGGACAACATCCCATCTTAAATAGAACTCCCATATTAGTAAATTTACCCCTTAGGTTCAGCTGCACCACATCTTGTTAGAATCTCTGCCTCAATTAAGTTCATCTGCACAGCAGATACTTTAAATCAGGTTCCGCTGTAAAACTTAGACGCGCCGAGTGTCAAGTGTCTGGTTTTTCCTTTATTGCTCCTCTCCCTTGTGTCATATCCAGATCATATGCACCTCCGTTTCTTTCTTGGTCACTAAGCTATACAACAGTGATAACAAAATACAAATTCATCCAGTAGTTTTTGTGTTATGCAGGAATGAACAGACAAACAGACAGACAAAAATGAGGCCGCAGATTTTTTTTAATTTTTAACTTGGGGGGGGGGGGGGGGGGGGGCGGTGGTCTCCATAGTAAACAGTTCCTAGAAGCATATTACTGAAAAATGAAATTCTATGTATGGACACAACCCTTACAGTTTTATTACATCTATAGATATATAGAGATTTACTGTAATATTTATGTGTCTGATTCTGAGTTGCATGTAAGTTGAAAATGCAGGGGGATCTCACAGATTTACAGCACGCTGTGCCATAGAAAAAAAAATCTATGTATGCACTGCATCATGGGTATAAACAAGGATGGAGATCCTTAATATATATCGATTGATCAAACCATTGATGGAGTGTTCTGTCCATGAAATGGGAGATTTTGGGGAGAAAATTGTATGTCAACATGTGAACGCAGTGGACGTGTCATGGGAGTGTCGTGGACCACGTTATCAAATACATCTTAAAATTACATTGAGATGTGATATTTAGTTTGTTTCTAAAATAACAATAATTTGTTTATTTAATCTTCCATATCTTCAAAATGAGAAACAAACTCAAAAAAACACTTGTAAGGAGGAGGCTAGTTTAGGACTAAAACGCAGTTCTTATTAATCATACCCACTGTTGCATGGCTAAGCCTATTATTCTCTGCCTCAGCTCCAAATCCTTTGAAAACTAACCACACATTCTAAATGGCTATAAAAGGCATTATGTCTCCGGAATTCAAGGGACTGGAGTTTTGTATACAAGAACGATCAGTTTCTTTGGTGTTTTTATTGTTATTGTTTTTTGGAAGATTTGTAACCTTCATTTAATGCAATTGGGCATCACAGTTTCTAAAGTCAGTGTCTTAGTGTCAAATGTAAAACCTTTTACATTTTGCTTGTTTGCTTATTAAAATAAAGTTCACTAATGTATTTTAAAAAAACCCACAGACACAAATGGTTCTGAGTCTTCTGACCACTAAATGACATTTTTATTGCAACCACGAGCCATAAAATACCTTGGAGTTTCAATTACTAAATCCTGAGCCCTACACTATCAGGCTAATTATGTCTCTATGTTCCGATCTTCAAGACAAGATGTGGATAAATGGAAACCTACAGTATGTACATATCCTGGGTTGACAGAGTCAATACTGTGAACATGAAACTGCTCCCACTTTTATTGTATCTGTTTCAAACTCTGCCTGTGAAAGAGTATCCGGATGGTAGGTCAACGGTACTTAAGTTGACAGTCAATAGGTTGACCACTATTGGTCGACATGGACAAGATTGACATAGGAAAAAGGTTGACAGTAAATTGGTCGACACCGGACAGGCCGACACATGAAAAGGTCGACATTGCCTATTTACAATTTTTTTCTTTTTACCTTTTTCATACTTTACCATCCACGTGGACTATAATTGGGAATAGTAACCTGTGCTGAGCGCAGAGGTAGCGGAGCACTTGACTGCAGCATGGAGAGTGAAGCGAGCCATTCAGGTGGGTGCGGTGCACTAATTGGTGTTCCTGGTCATGTTACACAAAAAACAACAACAAAAACATTCAAAAATCTCATGCCGACCTTTTCATGTGTCCTGTGTCGACCATTTCACGGTGTTGAACTTTTTCCCACATCGACCATGTCCATGTTTACCAATAGTGGTCGATCTACTAACTGTCGAAATAATCCAGCTCGACCCATCGAGCTATAACTCTGTCAAGGTACCTGTGTCAGCTCTTGCCTCCCTGCATTGTGCCATCAATTTATTTTGGCAAGCCATAAACTCAAAAACGATATCTTATTATCCTGCGCTGATATACATGAAAAATATCCTTTACAATTAATTTATATTTCATTCCTAAAGCTGCTGAAATCACTAGTGCACCAGTGCAAATCACCCACTACAAAAAAACAGCATACTAGAATATAGACCAGCTCTAAAAATAGTAACCAACACACCAATATGGTTGAATGAAACCAGGACTCAGCGAATATATTCATAGAAGTGTTTTATATAAATAAATAATGTTACAACGACAATAAAAATGTATCAACACATATAAATAAATAAATAAAAATAATAATAGAAGGCTATATATAGCCCCCTTAAAAACCCCAATTACTGTATGTATATAATTAATAGTACAGTGCTACAATTATCCAGTTCTTACTAGATCTTTTGGTGCTAAATAGTTTAAAAGTGTGTGGAAATACAAGTCCCAGGCACAATGAATGTGAGCTCACTTATTTATTTATTTATTTGTTTATTTATTTATTTATTACCAGTTATTTAAGGTCCATACACACTTGACGATGCACACGTCGTCAACGACCGTCGTCAACGACTTCCCTTGAACTTCCCTTGAACAGCTGAGCAAACGACATGAGCATACACACTACACAAACGACCAACGACCATCCATAGTTAAAGCATCCAAGCTGGACAGTTTATTTAAATAATGGGCTGGGAACAGGGCTGTCACTTGGATAAAGAATAAACACAGGGCTGGCATAGTAGAGAGTGGGCAGGACATATTGAGGGAATAAATATCATCGGCCATTTTAAAATATATGCATTCATGCTGTTTGCCTAGTTTGGTTTGGTTTATACCAGCTGAACATTCTCTTACTGCTATTTTATCTGTACTTTGCTACATCTTTATTTGGTGATGGATCCCTTTCATTACAAAGTGATTGTAGCAGTTGCTGGAGTCGCATTGTTAGCTGAGAGGGAGAGGTTGCGGAAACGGAGAAGGTTTCGCTCTTGCTGGTCAAAGCAGTGGCTTTTGCGGAGGGATGCACTCTCTCACACGGTGCTTCTTTCTGAAATCCGCGAGAACAACCCAGATGACTTTCGGAACTTCTTGCGCATGGATGATGCCACGTTCACGGAGTTGTTGGCTCTGGTGAGGCCTAAAATCGAAAGGCAGGATACAAAGCTGCGCAGGGCTATACCTGCTCACGAAGGGCTTATCGCAACCCTTCGATTCCTGGCGACTGGCAGGTCCATGCAGGACCTGAAATACGGGGCTATCATCTCACCGCAGGCTTTGGGGGTCATAATTCCAGAGACCTTCAAAGCTATATACTCCGTCCTCAGACAGCAGTACTTTAAGGTAAGAACATTTTACTATATGTTTTCTCCTTCAAACCTAATTTGCTGCTCCCCTTTATAAAGTCCTGCCACCCCCCCTTCCCCCTTATAATATACAGTCAGACTCAAGGGGGTATATTTACTAAGATTTGTATTTGTAGGGATTTGGTGGGAGAATAAACTTGAATAACATTGGTTATCACCCACAAGAGTGACCCCAATTAACTTTGCGGTTATCCGCAGACCGCAAAGTTCCCATCATTGGTTACAATAAAAGTGTCCCCTGGCTTTGGCATTATCTCTCTGGCTAGTGGAGCCTGGTGCTGGTTTAAAAAATATGGGTGACCCCTACGTGTTTTGTCCCCCGTATTTTTTTAACCAGGACAGGACGCAGAGCCCGGTGCCGGTTATTTAAATATGGGGGGAACCCAGTAATTTTTCCCCCTGTATATTTTCAACCAGGACCGGCTCAAAGAGCCCGAGGCTGGTTATGCATAGGAGGGGGACCCCACGCAATTTTTTTTCGATTTATAACCCATTCACACCCCTTCCCACTGATAGGCATGTGCGGATCAGTGAGATCCATGCATGCTTATAAGAATACGGATAAAAAAAGCAGGTCTATTCGAAAACTGTTTTTTTTTTAAACGAATTGTAACATTTACCGGCAGTGTTTGGCTATTGCCGGCAGTGAGTGTGAATACGAATTCTTATTAAATTACCGAGTTGTATAAAATAACAGGCGTGTTTGACCGGTGTTGTATTCATTCGTATTTTTTTTCTCTGCCCTCCAAAAAAATTACAAATGCCCTCATCACTGGCGAGATTTCTGTTTAGTGAATTCCCGAGATGACACTTTGAAAAAAAAAAAATCGGTCAAAATCGTGAGCTTAGTAAATATACCCCAAGATTGTTGTAGCCTGTTGCATTTTAATGAAAAGCCCTACTCATTTGGATATTTGTCCCTGTGCAGAAACTGATAGCTTTTAGATGTTATTTAGAATGTAAAGAATTTAACATATTGTAATTGTGCAGTTCTATGTAGTATACAGTCACACATCCAATAGCCACTCACTACATAGAATTGCACAACTGTTACACACAGAACAAGGTGAGACTCAAGCAGTGTTCATTAGCTAGTTTATTACATCTACCAATCTTTTTATGCAAGGAGAAATACCTCAATGAATAGGTTGTCTGAGTGCAAGGTCACAGGCAATGAGTTAGAATCCTGGCTATGTTTGCATGTATGTCGGATATATATCAAGGATTACATTTATGTATTCATTTTTTCTTTGCTATTTTTTTCTGTAGTTGCCCTCAACTGATGAGGACTGGCTTAATATTGCTGCTGATTTTAATGAACGGTGGAATTTCCCCAACTGTGGAGGAGCCATAGACGGGAAGCACATCCGGATAATCCCACCTGTGAATTCTGGGTCCTTGTATCACAACTACAAGGGTTACTTTAGTATTGTGATGATGGCCCTAGTTGATGCAAACTACAATTTCCTGTACATTGACGTTGGAAAAAATGGCCATGCATCTGATGGGGGGTCCTTTAAGGACACCCTATTTTACGAGAGACTCGTATCAAGAAGCCTCGAACTTCCACCTGCCTCACATTGCACAAATGGCTTGAACTTTGTCTTTGTTGCTGATGAGGCTTTTGCTTTGCATGAGCATGTAATGAAACCTTATCCTAAAAGAGGATTAATAACAGAGAAGAGGGTATACAATTATCGTCTTTCAAGGGCACGCAGGACAGTAGAGAATGCCTTTGGTATTCTAAGTAATAGGTTCCGTATTTTCCACACTGCAATAAACTTGAGAGTAGATAAAATTAATTGGGTGGTGTTAGCATGTTGTGCCCTGCACAATCTACTTAGAAAAAAGAAGATGCCACCTCGCAACCCAGCACGGCCAGAGCCTACAGAAATTGTGAGAAATACCTGTTTCACACCTATATGTAGACCAGAAGCTACAGTAGTGAACCCTACAGATGCGAAAAGGGTCAGGGAAGAATACCTGGCCTATTTCAATGGAGATGGGGCAGTGGATTGGCAGGATGAAATTATATAATAAAGGCCAGGTTAAATAATAAATTCTTCTTTTACACCTGCTGTTATTGTATTATATTAATTAAATATTAACTTTTAAAAATTATTCTAATCATTTCTCACATTTGCAATTGTGTGTTTTATTATTCAATAAAATTACTTTTATGTTTTCATCTACTGCTTTGCATGTGTCATAGGTTAGCTTATAACATGGTAGTTACAAGCATTTAACATTGCGTGTGTTGGGATTCATTACTGTCAGTTGGGATGAAGGCTGTTAAAATACTGACAGCAGCATCCCACCTGCCTGAATGTCGGCAGTGGAACAAGCACAAAGAGTCTACTTGCAGACTCACTGCGCATGAAACACTGCGTGTATTGTGGCTGCCTGTTCTCAACACAGGATCACCACATCCTCATATAGGGGTCATTCCATGTCAGTTTACCATGTGATTTTTTTTAACAAAACAAACAAAAACAGCTCAGGCCCCATGTTGTCCTAATAGAAAATGTACCACTTCACCCATAAAATCTTAATTTATACCCCTAGATGCCCCACTCCAACACCCCCACACCATCACACTGTAGCCCTAGACAGGGTGTAAATTAACACTCAACACTTTGTTGTTTTTTTGTTTTTTTATAATAACTTAAAAAAATAACATTTCTGGACTGGATTCATTGAGCATACCAGCCCGCTGAGTGTCTCTGGAGAAAAGAATATGTCAATAGGGATGCCTTAACAAAAAAGGCAAACCAGGAGCATATAGAGTACAGTAAAGGCAAAACCAGTAAAGCGACATCCATAGGGTCAAGAATAGAATCCATTTTCCGAACAGTGACCAACGAAAGAACACAAGAGGTCATAAGTCTCAACATCCAGTAACAGAGTCCAAACGAAGTTCGAGACCATCACCGTGGCACTCTTTCCCACTCATGGACAACCTGGAACAAGAACCCAAGGGGTCGCACACAACAATTTCTCAGGTCCAAAAAACCGGAAAATAAAAATTACATATTGAAAAAAAACGGATCATCTTGGAGAGTGGCCTGTGCACTCATCCAAGCAGAGTGGGTATCACTCGAGACATTGGGAATGGTGGAAGGTGGTGGAGGGGCCCGCGAAAATGTACGGAAGGGTGGCTGATGCGGAGGAGGATTTGGTTGTGGGGGATGCGACGGATAGGAAAAGCTAGTCATTGTGACTGGGGGAGTGGGCTAACGCAATGTATGTGATGGCAGTATGAGGCGCTCAGGCAATTAGCCATTTTGCGCACATACTAGCGTATCATATACAATGGTTCTGAAACGCTGTCGCTGGGTGGGTTCCAGAGACTGCATTTCGCAGGCAATATTCATCACGAAAATCATTTGTTCATCCGGGGGCCTTTGAAAAATCTCCTCCGCACGGTTCAGAAACTGATGTGTACGTGCCTCTCCAGAACTGGAAGTCCGCTGTCCCACCCGACGTCTCTTGGTTGGTGGCTGAGACGGCTGAGGTGGCACGGGTTGAACCTCAATGACTTCCAGCTCTGCTTGCTCAGCGATGGGAGGGTTGCCTTCAGTCGCCAAGGGTGAAAGCTGTAATTGAACCAAAGAATTTGTACCATTAGCAGTTTTCTTGAAAAAAAAAAGTTAAAAAAAATACAAAAAACAGGGGCAATGGACATATAAAAGCAGTGAAAAGAAAGGAAATAAACAAAAACAAAAGTGGTGTAGGGTGTGTTTACCATATATACTATATATCTACTTACCAGCTCCACACTGCCCACTTGCTCCTCCAGAACTCCCTCGGGTGACTCCGGCATAGCTGAGCACACTGACTCCGTCCTGGGTTCTTGTTCCAGGGTGAACATGAGCAGGTTATAGTACCACAGTGATGGTCTGCGAACTTCATCAGACCCTGCACCGGAACGTTGAGACTCGATCACTCTCTTGTGTTCTTTGTGGAACACTGTTCGGAAGTTTTGGATTCTTTTCTTAACCCACTGGATGTCCACTTGACTGTTTCTGCCTTTACTGTAATCTATGAGCTCCTGGTATGCCTTCAACTTCTTCTCCCTACTGACATATTCATTGGACCTAACTCTCTAGAGACACTCATGGCTTCGGTATAATTCAATGAATCCAGTCCAGAAATCATGGTCTGTGATTTCAATAGACATAGCTGTTAAAAATAATAATAAAAGGAATTAAAAAGAAAACAAATGGAAAAAAAAAGAAATTATATATATATATATATCTATATCTATAATATATATATCTATATATACCTCCACAGTGCCAACATGTATACATGCCCCCACAGTGCCAGAGAATACACATGCCCCCACAGTGCCAGAAAATACACATGCCCCCACAGTATCAATGTACACATCAGTGGCGTGCGGTGAGGTCAGTGGCTGGTGAGGCACTACAGTCATAATGTACGCTGAATCCTGCAGATGACCCCTACCGCCGCCGAGCCAATGCCCGCTACTGCCTCTGAGTCGATGCCCGCTGCGACCGCCAATGGCTTACAAACTCGCGTACCATGCTGCTGGCTGGGAGGACAGAGCAGGCACTGGAGGAGGAACGAGGAGGGGGGATTCCTACCCAGCCACCGCATACAGGCGTCGCGCCGGAGGAGGAACTCAGTCTCAGGCGCCGCCACTTCCGCTTCCAGCGCCGCCTGTCGGTGATTGGACACAGGGTCGGTTCTAGACCTTGTGGCGCCCAGGGCATGGCTTCTTCATAGGGAAGGGGCTTGGCCACAATTATCTCCTTGTACTTGTGCCCCCCTGTAGCTGTACCCCCAGTAGCTGTGTCCCCAGTAGTTGTGACCCCTGTAGCTGTGCCCCCAGTAGCAGTGCCCCTTGTAGCAGTGCCCCCAGTTGCTGTGCCCCTTGTAGCAGTGCCCCCAGTTGCTGTGCCCCTTGTAGCAGTGCCCCCTAGCTGTGCTGGTGACCCCGTAGCGCCGCAAACACACACACACATAAAAAAAAATACACAGACAATACTTACCGCTCCTGCTGTGCTGCCTTCCGTCTCCAGCCGCCGAATCCTCTCTACTATGGTAGAGGCGTCATGACGTCTCTCCCATAGTAGCGCCGCTCAGACACTAGAGGTCAATTATGACCTCTAGTGTCAGTCAGCGACGGCGGCTGCAGCGGGCACCCACACAGCCCACGGCACCTGCTGCAGCCGGGGGGGGAGAATTAGTATGCGGCTCGCTAGTGATTGGACAGCGTATCCAGCACTGTATCCACTGGGCCAATCACATCTGGGGGACTGACAGGGGAATGCATTCATCGGGGCTGAATGCACGCCCCTGTCATTGAGGCTCCAGCAAAGGTGCCGCTTCCACCATTCTTTTTCAATGGGCTTTCACAGCCCATTGCTGCACACTGCCCCCTGCTCGCCCCCCGCTGCCCAGACTTTAACGTTAGCAGCGGCAGGCACCTCTCCCGCTGCCTCCCACCCTCACACGCAGCCACACACACAGGGGGGGAAATGATTAAAATAATAAATGAAGATATTTATCACAGACTCTGTGATAAATATCTTCTTTTTATTATTTCAATCATTATGACAGGGGAGGCACTGCCTCCCCTTACTGCACGTCCCTGGTACACATGTCCCCACAGTGCCAACATATATACATGCCCCCAAAGTGCCAATGTACACATGCCCACACAGTGCAAACATATACACATGCCCCCACAGTGCCAAAAAATAACTATGCCCCACAGTGCCAAAAAATAAACATGCCCCCACAGTGCCAATAAATACACATGCCCCCACAGTGCCAATAAAATACACATGCCCCCACAGTGCCAATAAATACACATGCCCCCACAGTGTCAAAAAATAACCATGCCCCCACAGTGCCAATACATACACATGCCCCCACAGCGCCAATAAATACACATGCCCCCACAGTGCCAATACATACACATGCCCCCACAGTGCCAATACATACACATGCCCCCACAGTGCCAAAACAAACCATGCCCCCACAGTGCCAAAAAATACATGCCCCCACAGTGCCAAAAAAAAACCCATGCCCCGACAGTGCCAAAAAAAACCATGCCCCCACAGTGCCAAAAAATACATGCCCCCACAGTGCCAAACGGACAGCCCCCTGCCGCCAACCCCATGCCCCCCCACCACCCCCACACTGTAGAAAACAAGCAGCCAACTTACCAACAGTTATAAAATCTCCTGCTCCTTCTTGGTGCTGTCTTGCCGCTGCACGAGTCCAGTGTAATGACGCTGGGTGTGTCTGGGGAGTGGCTTCGTCATTGGTCGTTGGTCGTTGACACCATACACATTCAACGACGTCTATGGTCGGTAACGACCATAGTGGAAATTGAGCATACATGCTCCACAGATAAACGATGGACGTTAACGTCCCGCGGGGCCGCGCATCGGTGGTCGTCGGATGCATACACACTTGACGATATAATGAACAACGTCGTTGATGAGGGCTGAAATGAACGACGTTGTTCGTTTTATCGTCAAGTGTGTATGGGTCTTACACTGCTCAAAAAAATAAAGGGAACACTTAAACAACACAATGTAACTCCAAGTCAATCACACTTCTGTGAAATCAAACTGTCCACTTAGGAAGCAACACTGATTGACAATCAATTTCACATGCTGTTGTGCAAATGGAATAGACAACAGGTGGAAATTATAGGCAATTAGCAAGACACCCCCAATAAAGGAGTTGTTCTGCAGGTGGTGACCACAGACCACTTCTCAGCTCCTATGCTTTCTGGCTGATGTTTTGGTCACTTTTGAAAGCTGGCAGTGCTTTCACTCTAGTGGTAGCAAGAGACGAAGTCTACAACCCACACAAGTGGCTCAGGTAGTGCAGCTCATCCAGGATGGCACATCAATGCGAGCTGTGGCAAGAAGGTTTGCTGTGTCTGTCAGCGTAGTGTCCAGAGCATGGAGGCGCTACCAGGATACAGGCCAGTACATCAGGAGACGTGGAGGAGGACGTAGGAGGGCAACAACCCAGCAGCAGGACCGCTACCTCCGCCTTTGTGCAAGGAGGAACAGGAGGAGCACTGCCAGAGCCCTGCAAAATGACCTCCAGCAAGCCACAAATGTGCATGTGTCTACTCAAACGATCAGAAACAGACTCCATGAAGGTGGTATGAGGGCCCGACATCCATAGGTGGGGGTTGTGCTTACAGCGCAACACCGTGCAGGACGTTTGGCATTTGCCAGAGAACACCAAGATTGGCAAATTCGCCACTGGCGCCCTGTGCTCTTCACAGATGAAAGCAGGTTCTCACTGAGCACATGTGCCAGACGTGACAGAGTCTGGAGACGCCAAGGAGAACGTTCTGCTGCCTGCAACATCCTCCAGCATGACCGGTTTGGCAGTGGGTCAGTAATGGTGTGGGGTGGCATTTCTTTGGGGGTCCTCACAGCCCTCCATGAGCTCGCCAGAGGTAGACTGACTGCCATTAGGTACCGAGATGAGATCCTCAGACCCCTTGTGAGACCATATGCTGGTGCGGTTGGCCCTGGGTTCCTCCTAATGCAAGACAATGCTAGACCTCATGTGGCTGGAGTGTGTCAGCAGTTCCTGCAAGACGAAGGCATTGATGCTATGGACTGGCCCGCCCGTTCCCCAGACCTGAATCCAATTGAGCACATCTGGGACATCATGTCTCGCTCCATCCACCACAGACTGTCCAGGAGTTGGCGGATGCTTTAGTCCAGGTCTGGGAGGAGATCCCTCAAGAGACCATCCGCCACCTCATCAGGAGCATGCCCAGGCGTTGTAGTGAGGTCATACAGGCATGTGGAGGCCACACACACTACTGAGCCTCATTTTGACTTGTTTTAAGGACATTACATCAAAGTTGGATCAGCCTGTAGTGTGTTTTTCCACTTTAATTTTGAGTGTGACTCCAAATCCAGACCTCCATGGGTTAATAAATTTGATTTCCATTGATAATTTTTGTGTGATTTTGTTGTCAGCACATTCAACTATGTAAAGAACAAAGTATTTAATAAGAATATTTCATTCATTCAGGTCTAGGATGTGTTATTTTAGTGTTCCCTTTATTTTTTTGAGCAGTGTATATAGTGCACACATATTCCGCAGTGCTTTACAGAGAATATTTGCCCATTCACGACAGTCCCTGCCCCATTGGAGCTTACAATCTATATTCCCTACCACATGTACACACAGACACATTCACGCTAGTGTTAATTTTGTTGGAAGCCAATTAACCTACCAGTATATATTTGGATTGTGGGAGGAAACCGGAGTACCCGGAAGAAACCCACGCAAGTCCGGGGAGAATATACAAACTCCGCACAGTTAGGGCCATGGTGGGAATCAAACCCATGACCTCAGTGCTGTGAGGCAGTAATGCTAACCATTACACCATCCGTACTGCCTGCTCACTTATAAGTCTCTGCCTGTGCTACTCATAGGGTATACAATACCTGCAGCAATGAGCGGTATCGGGATAGGGCTTGGAGCTCCCCTATAGATCAGGAAGACTGGAGTGGGCGCAGTTGCACACTCCTCTTTCAACAACACTTTTTCTATAGATTGTAAGCTTGCGAGCAGGGCCTTCCTACCTCTATGTCTGTCTGTTTTTACCCTGTTTTGTTCTATAACTGTTGTTCCAATTGTAAATCGCAATGGAATATACTGCACTATATAAGAAACTGTTAATAAATAAATAATAAATAAACAACACGTGCTGTATTGGAAAGTTCTCTGCTCATTAAAATAAATGGTTTGGATGGTGCAGTGTTATTAAGGCATTAATTAACATAAAGGGGAGGGGCTCAGATGAGTTATTGATAGCAGGAAATGAATAATTTACACGGGGGTTGAATCTCATGGTATGAGGTAAAACATGCAATTTACCACTGTGGACCATTTTTCAGGATCGGTATGAATAACCGGCGGACGGGATGCCGAATGTCAGTATCCTGAAATCGGCATCCTGAGTGGTAGAATGCCGCCAGGGGGGTGAGCGCAATGAAGCCCCTTGCAGACTCAGTGGCGAGGGTGTCATGGACACCCACAGAGGGGGAATCACCTATCTCGTCGGTATACCCTAACCGCATACTTATTTTTCAGTTGGATCCTGCTACAAACTATACTGACTGGAGGTGCTGTCCAGCTAGACACTGACACCACCACCACCACAATCTTCACAGTGGTACCTGTCTGAGCACATTGCATGTTGCTGATTGCGGCTAGTGACATCTATGTGTCCATGAGTCACTGGGAGGAGGACTTGCAATGCAAACCCAATGAGACCCATAAAATATATATACATACAGCTCCAGTAACAGTTATTATATCCGGATGATCCTGTGTTTCCTTTACACCACCTCCCTATAATGCGACACATGCGTACCAAAAGGTATTTTCCACGCACAAAACTGTATCTGGAAATTATATGTCACCATTTTCATAAGAAGGGATACAACAATTTTGAAACAGAAATTCAGAACAACAATATGTCATGAAGTTGGCTGAGTCCACAGCTTACATCCTCTTGGGTGCAAAATGCAGAAAAAATAGGTATAGACAATTAATTCAGGGAATGTAGGTTCCACAGGAGTCTGAACAAATGCAATCCAAGTAAACGGTTTCACAAGCCAAAACAGGAACTGTGCTTGTAAACCTGGGACACATGAAATGCATGTACTGTATATAATCTAACATAACAATGGTCCTCTACAAATGGGGATGGGAGAAGGGGCAGAGTTACTCACCATAGAGTGCAACCCCTCACCTACATGGTACAGCTATTCATAGCTACATGGAATTTATTGGGTAATTTACATTATGGCTGGTTTTATTTCAGTCTAGATGCTCCAGAGATGGTATAAATCAATAACTATGACTAACAGGGCCTTATACATGTAGGTGGCCAAACAGAAAGTGATTCAGCCATTTGGCAAATAGTACAATATTGTGTGGACTTGTCTAGTGTCGGACTGGGGCATGTAGGGCTGACCGGGGGAATGCAGTGGTAGGGGCCCATGTTAGGGGTGTGGCCAGTCTGCAGAGGGGGTGTGGCCTGCCACATCATTGGTTTGACTAACCATTAGAGCGTGCAACATCTGGGCCCCTTCATAAATATATACAGTAAATTCAGCTGCTGCATGCATGATAATGTACCAGATTAATAACAGATTAATAACAGCAATGCACTGTAGAAAATATACCATAGTCCAGTATAAGGTAACATATGTATGATATAGAATTCAAGTGCACAGTTTGGAACCTGATCCTTAGAACAGGAGGTGGGCCCCCAGGCAGTGGGGCCCACCGGTGGTTTTCCCTGTACCCCTGTGGGCCAGTCCAAGCCTGGACTAGTCCTCTACAGTCCTGAAGATGCATTATTAGAATGCTCACAAATCCTCACACATTGACCTGTTGCTGTGATTTACCTTGATGCCCAGCACATTAATCCAGATTAGGTACCACTCAGTGTGACCAGTAACAGCTCCCCTTTGTTCAGCATTTGCTTAAATGTAAATTCATAATATTGTCTGACCCCCTACAACATCCTGGGAACCAGACAAGGAGCATAGGTTTCAGCATGTAAGGTCTCTTTGGTACTTGTCCTAGACTTGTTATTCAAAGAAATCATCCTTCATTGGTCTTCCAAACAGGAAGTCTACTGTGCATAGGGAAATTTCCTCCCCCACAATTGCAGTCTCATTTTAAACATCCTCAATTTTCCTGCTAAGCCCCTGAAATATTTAACATTTATATTTGTGAAAGTTGTAAGTAGCTCTCTTATACAGGTTGAGTATCCCTTATCCAAAATGCTTGGGACCAGAGGTATTTTGGATATCGGATTTTTCCGCATTTTGGAATAATAGCATGCCATAATGAGATATCATGGTGATGGGACCTAAATCTAAACACAGAATGCATTTATGTTACATATACACCTTATACAGACAGCCTGAAGGTCATTTTAGCCAATATTTTTTATAACTTTGTGCATTAAACAAAGTGTGTGTACATTCACATAATTCATTTATGTTTCATATACACCTTATACACACAGCTTGAAGGTCATTTAATACAATATTTTTAATAACTTTGTGTATTAAACAAAGTTTGTGTACATTGAGTCATCAAAAAACAAAGGTTTCACTATCTCACTCTCACTCAAAAAAGTCCGTATTTCGGAATATTCCGTATTTCGGAATATTTGGATATGGGATACTCAACCTGTATTATGCAATTTGCCCTTTTAAATTAGTGGCCCTTTGAAGTGCCATAGCGGCACATAAGTCTAATCAGAATGTATCTACAAGGGATCAGTATGTATTACCGACGGTCGGGATGCCGGCCATCAGTATACAGACAGTGGCATCCCGGCCGTCAGTATGACAGCAGTGGGGCGAGCGCAGGCAGTACCCTTGCGGGCTCGGTGGCTTGCTGCACTTGCCACAAGTTCTGTTCACACTCTATGGGTGTCCTGGACACCCACAAGTGGGAATAGTCCCTGTAAGCCGGGATCCCGACTGCCGGTAAATAATTTAACTGCATCCCATCTACAATACCTAACGATATGCTGAACAATGCTAAACCAGCATCCCCTCTTAACTGCACATTTACAGAACTGCTCTGTGAAATCAGCTGCCACTTTGGCTGAGTTGGGAGAAATTACACATTTTAAACCTCTTTGTGCAAGGATATAATTGAAGCAGTTCTTTAGGGTTATTAACATCCCATCTCTTTTAATAATGTTTTTCTCCATTCCTCCGACAGACTATCACAAAAACTTGTTGAACCTCCTGGACTAAACAATAATAAACTCAGACTTAATACTAGAGATGGATATATTTACCTTTTTACACTTTATAATCAATTGAATCAATATGCCTATCCCTAGTGTTAAGACCCAACGTAGTTTGCAGCAGGAACAGGTTACTTTTTATGGGTCATTTAACAAGATGCCCTTTCAAAGACAGCAGCTCTGAGCAGGGTCGGTGCTAGGGTGTTCAGCGCCCCCCTGTAAACTATAAGTTTGCGCCCTCCCTCCCCACACGTAACAAAGGTGTGTGGTCTCACATGTAAGGGGAGTGGTCATACAGTAGTAACCCCAATTCAAATTACGCCACACAATAGCACAATCTTATTCACATTACACCCCACATAATGCCCAGTTCATATTGCAGCACAAAATAGTGTTCCTTATTCACATTATGTCACACAGTAGTGCCCCTTAGTCACGTTAAGCTACATAGTAGTGCCTCATACACAATTCCCACAGTAGTAGTTTCCCTTACACATAATACCCACAGTAGTAGTGCCACACATAATGCCCACAGTAGTAGTACCCCTTACACTTAACATCGACAGTAGTGCCACACATAATGCCCACGATAGTAATGCCACACAACTCCCGCAGTAATAGTGCCACACATAATGTCCACAGTAGTAGCACCCCTTACACAATGCCGACAGTAGTAGTATCACGTATAATGCCCACAGAAGTGGTGCCCCTTACACATACGTATGCAGCCATGCTCATTGCTGCCACAATGCGCAGCGGTGGCATGGCTAATCTGCCTGTGACTGTGCGTGCATGCATGTGTGCGTGCATACATACCCGCACACATTAAAGCCTATGGAGCGAATGCCTGGCCAGTTGCAGTGTGGCGCGTTCCTATCATGCTGCAATGCATGCGCACGCATCTCGGCAATGATGAGCGTGGCTACATCTGTATGTCCACAGGAGGGGAGAGAGGGGGGAGGGTGAATAAGCCAGAGGGGGTCAGCAGGAAAGCAGCTACCTCCAATGGAGCAGTCCACAGGATGGCAGGGAGGAACAGCCAGGACCAGCAGCGAGGGCAACTCCCAGCAGGGACAGGATCACCAAAGAAGATGTGTGGAGCAAGGGACTGCAGAAGCCACCACGCCCGCTCCCTCCCTCGGATAGGCAGCAGGGTTTAGAACCAAGCCACGCCGTCAGATGCAGTCACTCTCCAAAGCACCAGGGATCCTGAGGGGGCAACAGGGGAGATCCTTAGCGTCGGGAAGCACACAGAGAGCAGCTGATAAGCCATGCCGGAGGGACCACCAGACTCTGAAAGCCGCGCTTCCTGCAGCCGGTGCTGCTGCCTGCCATACAGTGACAGGTGCAAACATATAGGATACCACTGAACCAGCGCTGCGTAGGGATCAATAGGGTCGTATTCCTGTGGTTTTCCTTATTTCTCATTGAGTACCGGAAAAAAAGGAAATATGCAGAACATAGTGCATTACCTTATATTACATGTTTATTCACTTAAAATCACATAAAAACAATGACAACAGTAGGAGCTGGATGGCTACCAGCTAAGCAATCTCCACTGTGTACAAAATAAAAACTGCACAGCACGTGCTGTAATGGCATTCATTCAATGGACTAGATCCTGAACAAATAGAGGAATGGGTAATTACCACGAGCCGGTGAGAACCGATAAATCAGTTCTAAAAGCATATGAACAACAGGCTTTACAGCTGCAGCATGGAGAGTTCTCTGGTGTCAACGGCCTTCCAGGTCTGGCATTGATGGTACCACGTCCTCCTTCAGTCAGGTCAGTCCACAGGGGCACCCACCACGCGTTCCGACCCTTCCTGGGTCTTTCTCAAGGTCAGCTCCTCTGAATGCCTTCTCTGTCTCTCTACCTAGTATATAAGTCCCTCCTTTGCTCCTAATTGGTCCCGGCACAGCTGGTCTCTATACAATGATTATCCTATGAGTCTATGACACTCGTGTGCCAGGACCACCTCCATATGACGTCACAAGCCTCTTCCTCCAGTGACAGGTGCAGCAGGGCCGGCTCCAGGTCTACTAGCACCCCGAGCGCGAAAATGTCGAAGTGCCCCCCCATGCGTACGCCGAAGGCGCGTGAGCTCCTTAAAAATTGCCCATGACCTCGCAACTTCATATTATCAAACTATAAATACATTTTCATACCAGATCTATATACACAATTAGCAGCCTTACACATAACAGCCACAGTAGTGTTCCTTATACATAATGTCTCCAGTATAGCGCCAGATACACATAATATGCCCCCCAGCAGCGCCAGATACACATGATATGCCCCCCAGCAGTGCCAGGTACACATGATATGCCCCCCAGCAGTGCCAGATACACATGATATGCCCCCCAGCAGTGCCAGATACACATGATATGCCCCCCAGCAGTGCCAGATACACATAATATGCCCCCCAGCAGTGCCAGATACACATGATATGCCCCCCAGCAGTGCCAGATACACATGATATGCCCCCCAGCAGTGCCAGATACACATGTTCCCACAGTGCCAGATCCAGATATGCCCCACAGTGCCAGATCCAGATATGCATCCAGTGCCAGATCCAGATATGCATCCAGTGCCAGATCCAGATATGCCCACAGTGCCAGATAGATATGCCCCACAGTTCCAGATCCAGATATGCCCCACAGTGCCAGAACCAGATATGCCCACAGTGCCAGATCCAGATATGCTCCACAGCGCCAGATATGCCCCCAGTGCCAGATATGTCCCACAGTGCCAGATCCAGATATGCTCCACAGCGCCAGATATGCCCCCAGTGCCAGATATGCCACACAGTGCCAGATCCAGATATGCTCCACAGCGCCAGATATGCCCCCAGTGCCAGATATGCCCCACAGTGCCAGATCCAGATATGCCCCACAGTGCCAGATCCAGATATGCTCCACAGCGCCAGATCCAGATATGCCCCACAGTGCCAGATCCAGATATGCTCCACAGCGCCAGATCCAGATATGCCCCACAGTGCCGATATGCTCCACAGCGCCAGATATGCCCCCAGTGCCAGATATGTCCCACAGTGCCAGATCCAGATATGCCGCACAGTGCCAGATCCAGATATGCCCCACAGTGCCAGATCCTGATATGCCCCACAGTGCCAGATAGATATGCCCCACAGTGCCAAAAAGATATGCCCACAGTGCCAGATCCAGATATGCACCACAGTGCCAGATCCTGATATGCCCCACAGTGCCAGATCCTGATATGCCCCACAGTGCCAGATCCTGATATGCCCCACAGTGCCAGATCCTGATATGCCCCACAGTGCCAGATCCTGATATGCCCACAGTGCCAGATCCAGATATGCCCCACAGTGCCAGATCCTGATATGCCCCACAGTGCCAGATAGATATGCCCCACAGTGCCAGATAGATATGCCCCACAGTGCCAGATAGATATGCCCCACAGTGCCAGATAGATATGCCCCCAGTGCCAGATCCAGATATGCCCCACAGTGCCAGATCCTGATATGCCCCACAGTGCCAGATAGATATGCCCCACAGTGCCAGATAGATATGCCCCACAGTGCCAGATCCTGATATGCCCCACAGTGCCAGATAGATATGCCCCACATTGCCAGATAGATATGCCCCACAGTGCCAGATAGATATGCCCCACAGTGCCAGATCCTGATATGCCCCACAGTGCCAGATAGATATGCCCCACAGTGCCAGATAGATATGCCCCACAGTGCCAGATCCAGATATGCCCACAGTGCCAGATCCAGATATGCCCCACAGTGCCAGATAGATATGCCCCACAGTGCCAGATAGATATGCCCCACAGTGCCAGATCCAGATATGCCCACAGTGCCAGATCCAGATATGCCCATAGTGCCAGATCAAGATATGCCCCACAGTGCCAGATCCAGATATGCCCACAGTGCCAGATCCAGATATGCCCCACCGTGCCAGATCCAGATATGCCCCCAGTGCTAGATCCAGATATGCCCCCAGTGCCAGATAGATATGCCCCCAGTGCCAGATCCAGATATGCCCCCAGTGCCAGATAGACATGCCCCATAGTGCCAGATCCAGATATGCCCCACAGTGCCAGATCCAGATATGCCCCCAGTGCCAGATCCAGATATGCCCCCAGTGCCAGATCCAGATATGCCCCACAGTGCCAGATCCAGATATGCCCCACAGTGCCAGATCCAGATATGCCCCACAGTGCCAGATAGATATGCCCCCAGTGCCAGATAGATATGCCCCCAGTGCTAGATCCAGATATGCCCCCAGTGCCAGATAGATATGCCCCCAGTGCCAGATCCAGATATGCCCCCAGTGCCAGATCCAGATATGCCCCACAGTGCTAGATCCAGATATGCCCCACAGTGCTAGATCCAGATATGCCCCACAGTGCCAGATCCTGATATGCCCCACAGTGCCAGATCCTGATATGCCCACAGTGCCAGATAGATATGCCCCCAGTGCCAGATCCAGATATGCCCCCAGTGCCAGATCCTGATATGCCCCACAGTGCCAGATCCTGATATGCCCCACAGTGCCAGATAGATATGCCCCCAGTGCCAGATCCAGATATGCCCCACAGTGCCAGATCCTGATGTGCCTCACAGTGCCAGATAGATATGCCCCACAGTGCCAGATCCTGATATGCCCCACAGTGCCAGATAGATATGCCCCACAGTGCCAGATAGATATGCCCCACAGTGCCAGATAGATATGCCCCACAGTGCCAGATCCAGATATGCCCCACAGTGCCAGATCCAGATATGCCCCACAGTGCCAGATCCAGATATGCCCCACAGTGCCAGATCCAGATATGCCCCACAGTGCCAGATCCAGATATGCCCACAGTGCCAGATCCAGATATGCCCACAGTGCCAGATATGCCCCACAGTGCCAGATCCAGATATGCCCACAGTGCCAGATCCAGATATGCCCCACCGTGCCAGGTCCAGATATGCCCCCAGTGCCAGATCCAGATATGCCCCAAGTGCCAGATAGATATGCCCCCAGTGCTAGATCCAGATATGCCCCACAGTGCCAGATAGATATGCCCCACAGTGCCAGATCCTGATATGCCCCACAGTGCCAGATAGATATGCCCCACAGTGCCAGATAGATATGCCCCACAGGGCCAGATCCAGATATGCCCCACAGTGCCAGATCCAGATATGCCCCACAGTGCCAGATCCAGATATGCCCACAGTGCCAGATCCAGATATGCCCACAGTGCCAGATCCAGATATGCCCCCAGATCCAGATATGCCCACAGTGCCAGATCCAGATATGCCCACAGTGCCAGATCCAGATATGCCCACAGTGCCAGATCCAGATATGCCCCACCGTGCCAGGTCCAGATATGCCCCCAGTGCCAGATCCAGATATGCCCCAAGTGCCAGATAGATATGCCCCCAGTGCTAGATCCAGATATGCCCCCAGTGCCAGATAGATATGCCCCCAGTGCCAGATCCAGATATGCCCCCAGTGCCAGATAGACATGCCCCATAGTGCCAGATCCAGATATGCCCCACAGTGCCAGATAGATATGCCCCACAGTGCCAGATCCAGATATGCCCCCAGTGCCAGATCCAGATATGCCCCCAGTGCCAGATCCAGATATGCCCCCAGTGCCAGATCCAGATATGCCCCACAGTGCCAGATCCAGATATGCCCCCAGTGCCAGATCCAGATATGCCCCACAGTGCCAGATCCAGATATGCCCCCAGTGCCAGATCCAGATATGCCCCCAGTGCCAGATCCAGATATGCCCCACAGTGCCAGATCCAGATATGCCCACAGTGCCAGATCCAGATATGCCCCACAGTGCCAGATCCAGATATGCCCCCCAGTGCCAGATAGATATGCCCCCAGTGCCAGATCCAGATATTCCCCAGTGCCAGATCCAGATATGCCCCCTGTGCCAGATCCAGATATGCCCCACAGTGCTAGATCCAGATATGCCCCACAGTGCTAGATCCAGATATGCCCCACAGTGCTAGATCCAGATATGCCCCACAGTGCCAGATCCAGATATGCCCACAGTGCCAGATCCAGATATCCCCCACCGTGCCAGGTCCAGATATGCCCCCCAGTGCCAGATCCAGATATGACCCCAGTGCCAGATAGATATGCCCAAAGTGCCAGATAGATATGCCCCCAGTGCTAGATCCAGATATGCCCCCAATGCCAGATAGATATGCCCCCAGTGCCAGATAGATATGCCCCCAGTGCCAGATAGATATGCCCCCAGTGCTAGATCCAGATATGCCCCCAGTGCTAGATCCAGATATGCCCCCAGTGCTAGATCCAGATATGCCCCCAGTGCTAGATCCAGATATGCCCCCAGTGCTAGATCCAGATATGCCCCCAGTGCCAGATAGACATGCCCCCAGTGCCAGATAGATATGCCCCCAGTGCTAGATCCAGATATGCCCCCAGTGCCAGATAGACATGCCCCACAGTGCCAGATAGACATGCCCCCAGTGCTAGATCCAGATATGCCCCCAGTGCTAGATCCAGATATGCCCCCAGTGCCAGATAGACATGCCCCCAGTGCCAGATATAGATATGGCCCACAGTGCCACTCACTGCTGCCGACTCCTCCGCTGCTGGAATCCTTCAAACACCACCACTGGGCTCCTCCACTGCTGGGCTCCGTCCTCTTCAAACACCACCGCCGGGCTCTTCCGTTGCTGGGCTCCATCCTCTTCAAACGCCGCCGCCGGGCTCCTCCGCTGCTGAGCTCCGTCCTCTTCAAACACCGCCGCCGGGCTCCTCCGCTGCTGGGCTCCATCCTCTTCAAACACCGCCGCCGGGCTCCTCCGCTGCTGGGCTCCGTCCTCTTCAAACACCGCCACCGGGCTTCTCCGCTGCTGGGTTCCGTCCTCTTCAAACACCGTCGCCGGGCTCCTCTGCTGCTGGACTCCCCTTCTCCTAGCACTGTCACTGGGCTCCACGGACAGGGCATGCTGCTAGTATCCGAGGGGAAGAGAGCGCAGCGTGTGCCTCTCCTTCCCCTCAGTAAGTACAGTCTCTCCATCTCCTGTGGCAGTGAGTGCAGCGGGCATCTCAAATATGGCGCCAGTTCGTGAGCCCATCAAAGCTCGCGATCCAGCAGCCAATCAGGAGCCGGTTCGCAAGCTCTGATTGGCTAGCGGCCGGCACCAAATTTGAAAGTGACAGCCGCCCTTAAAAACCCAGCGCCCTGCGCTGCCGCTCAAGCCGAACGTGCCTGGAGCCGGCCCTGAGGTGCAGCGGCAGCCGGCAGCAACAGCAGGGTAGCAGTGCGGGGAGAGCGCCTTCTCTGCCTGGCGTCTCCCTGCATTGCATACCCATGCTGAGTGGGTTGCACCAGCACTGGCTCTGAGATCACTATCACTTTCCTGGTGGATTCTGACACTGCGCATGGCTGTGCCATCATACTCAGACATATTCTGAGATAATAGGTACAGTAGATGTATAGAGCCTTTGATATCTCTTGCAATAGACTTTTGGGAGCCATCACCTTAATAAACCAGACACTAATACTGAAATCAACAAATGTCCATAATTTACACAGTTCACAAGGACACATTGCTGCTGTACTCCTTCCTTGGTCAGATCAGAAGTATGTAGACATTTCCATCATTTCCAAAAGATTTTAGGGCAAAATCTTTGATTGGCAACTATGTATGGCTTTAGGACCTCATTCAGTAAGGATTGCTAAATTTGCGATTCGCAATCCAGACGATTAACAAATGACTGCACATGCGCAGCTTTCGCATTGTGCACACATGAGTAAAAATAGCGACAGAAATTGCATACACATTGTGATTGCAATGCAGCCGCTGTTTGACAGGCCGGCATTCTGGTCCGAAACCTACTGTCACGATCCGGGTATCTGGACGCCATTACTTACCCTTCAGATGCCTCCTAAGGCTGGCTCAGCGTTCCAGGACCGGATCCCGCTGTTCCTGAGTTTCCACATGCAGAATGTCAGAGTGGTGATTTCATCAGCCGCGGCCTCCGCTGTGCCCGCGTGGTTAAATGTGCGCTTGTCAGTCTGGCGTCTCCTGTCTCCTGTGGCCGGCGTCGCCATTACTGTTTCAATTCTCACATGGATTACAAACCAAACTTCCCTCCAAGTGTCTGCATGGGCGCAGCCATCTTGGATTTTGTCATCTGATCATTTCCACCAATCTGCTGTCTGTATTGTTGATTTGCATAATTGCCTAGCCAATCCCTTCCTTGCTGCAGGTATAAATACACTGTGCCTGAGCAAGGAAGGCGTCAGTGCTTTGGTTGTCTAACCTAGTTCCAGTTTGTCTCTCTCCTGTGGTTGTCTTCCAGGTTCCAGCTCCTGTTTCCAGACTTCTGCTATAGAGACCCGCACCAGCATTCCATCTGCGGTGTAGCCTGACTCTCCGATCCATTCTGGACTCACCTGTTTCCAGCTACAACAATCACCTGCTTCCAGCCCAGCTTCCAGCAGTGTACAGCTTCTCTTAAAGGGCCGGTGTCCTTTCTGCAGTTTACCACTCTCCACCGGTATTATTATTTCACCGCTCTCAAACAATCACCTGCTTCCAGCCCAGCTTCCAGCAGTGTATAGCTTCTCTTAAAGGGCCGGTGTCCTTTTCTGCAGTTTACCACTCTCCACCGGTATTATTATTTCACCGCTCTCAAACTCCAAACTTCATTATTATTTCATCGCTCTCAAGTTCGTTTATTTAACTGGTTCCAGCCAGTATCCACTCCGTACTAACAACAGTCTGGTTCCAGCCAGTATCCTCAGCAGCCCAGCCTTTCCTGGAACATCAGCTGGTACGATCCTGGGTTCTCTCCATTGCTACAGTCAGGCCTGGTAAGGACTTTCCAACTAGAAGATTATAAGAACTGTCTCACACTACCAGTGCCTGTGGCCCTTGCCACCCTGTAGTACCCAGGAATTGTATTTATCCTCTGTTGACTTTTATGTTTCCTTTTACTGCTGCTGTGTTACGGAGTTTGTCATAATAAACATCATTGACTTTTATCCTGGTTGTCGTGGTCACGCCTTCGGGCAGTTATTCTACATGTTACTTACATGTCTAGGGGTCTGATACAACCTCCCAGGTTCCGTTACATCTCAGCCCCTACAACTGAGGCTGCCTCCCGTCAGCTCAGGCCCTCAGTTGTGACACCTACCTTTTTCTGGGTGTGTCTGAAAAAACTCAGGCGTGCCCAGGCGTTTTTAAGGAGGGTATCTGACGTCAGTGATGACCACTTCAAGCCTCTTGTGTCGCAAGATTTGTGGATGACCTTGCCTGGCGCAGATAGGAAAAATCCTCGATGTTCCGGGAATTGCGTATGCTTCTGCGAACAGCCCGCATATTGCCATGCATTCCCAATTTCTGCAATGGGCATACTTTCACTATGTCTGGGCTGCAAGTATTTGATTGCAGCAACTGCTTTTTAGCAGAAACTGCAATCCTTACTGAATAAGGTCCATAGCCTTATTAAAGTTCTTACTGCCCATTGGATGTGCACAACCCCTATCCGCGAAAATAACACAGCACTGTTTGGATTAAAACGTCTCCTACAGAAGGTTGCCAATCTTAAGAGAACAAGTGTTGCAGTGCTGAGCTGCTAAAGTCCATTTATCTTGCTGGAGAGACACGGGCGATGCTACTGCAAACCTCTCAACTTATGTCCTTTGGTGGTAGGGACCTGCTGCTCCTCTGGCGTGACCGTGTATGATAAGGGGGCATGGCCTCAGGAGGAATGTAAGGAACCTCGTAAAGAGGGGCAAGGCCTAATGCCGTGACCCCGGTTTTCGTCATTTTTGGGGCGTGCCCAGCGCTCCCTGAGCACCTGGGCACGCCCCCTGATAACTCCTTCCTGCACAAATAGATGCCATGCGCATCTATTCAGCGAACACCGGCAGCTTTGCAGAGGTGATCACTGACTCTCCCAATTTGCCTCCCCGCCCGTGGGACACTGCGACCCCTGGGAGGGACAATTAACGGGACTGTCCCGCTGTATTCGAGACAGTTGGGAGGTGTGCTACTGTATGTATAAAATAAATCACTTTTTTGGTGGAATTAGCTTGTACTGTTCTAGATAATCAGTTGAACTACTACTACACGTCTTCTATTTGCCCAGCAGCTACAGTGTATAAAATCCAGGTGAAAAACACTTACTCTCATCATGCAATGTTATTATCATATAGCTGCACCTCTAGCCCCACACAGGTTCTTTTTGAACTGTAATGCTATATACGGGCCACCAGTATACATATATACATATCTCATGTTATTTGTAATATAGAACAAATGATGCCATTAGAATGTACAGTTTGCTCCAGGGATGTTTTTTTTTTTTTACAGAGCAGGGGGTCCATGTGCAGACTGTGGGTGGGCCCCTTCCTATTCACGGGGCTGTAGACTCTGTCCAGTGCCGTTTCTAGTGGCGGGCGAGCCGTGCAACCGCACGGGGCGCCCGCCGCGGCACTTCGTGGGTCTTTTTCTCCTCTCCTCCCTCTTCCCGAGCGCTCCTGCTCGGGGGGCGGAGTTTCACGGAATGACGCGTTTGCGTCGTGACGTCACGACGCAAACGCGTCATTCCGCGAAACTCCGCCCCCCGAGCAGGAGCGCTCGGGAAGAGGGAGGAGAGGAGAAAAGCGTGGAAGGAGGAGGCGGCCGGACCTGAAGAGCGGGAACATGTAAGTATAATCTCTCTCCCTCTTCCTTCCGCCCCACTTGGCACCTGCATGCCGCACTGTGAAAAATGGGGATACCTGTCTGCCGCACTGTGAAAAATGGGGATACCTGTCTGCCGCACTGTGAAAAATGGGGATAGCTGTCTGCCGCACTATATAAAATGGGGATACCTGTCTGCCGCACTATATAAAATGGGGATACCTGCCTGCCGCACTATGTAAAATGGGGATACCTGTCTGCCGCACTATATAAAATGGGGATACCTGTCTGCCGCACTATTTAAAATGGGGATACCTGCCTGCCGCACTATGTAAAATGGGGATACCTGCCTGCCGCACTATGTAAAATGGGGATACCTGTCTGCCGCACTATGTAAAATGGGGATACCTGTCTGCCGCACTGTGAAAAATGGGGCACCTGCCTGCGTACTGTGTAAAATGGGGGCACCTGCCTGCGTACTGTGTAAAATGGGGGCACCTGCCTGCGTACTGTGTAAAATGGGGGCACCTGCCTGCGTACTGTGTAAAATGGGGGCACCTGCCTGCGTACTGTGTAAAATGGGGGCACCTGCCTGCCGTACTGTGTAAAATGGGGACACCTGCCTGCCGCGCTGTGTAAAATGGGGACGCCTGCCTGCCGCACTGTGTTTAAATTGGGATGCCTGCCTGCCGCACTGTGTTTAAATTGGGACACTTGCCTGCTGTAATGTGTAAAATGGGGACTTATTATTTTTTTCCCCCTGTGGTGGGCGTGATGATATCAGGTGAGGCCATGCCCACTTTAATGAGACCACACCCATTTGAATCAGGCCACACACCCTTGTCGGGAGCGCGCGCGCCTTCGGCGAGCGCATGCATTTTCTTTTTATAGCTATATGGGGGGAGGGGGACGCAGTTTTTTTTTTTTATAGCAAAGGGGGGGGGGGGGCATTTTCAAATCTCGCACTGGGAGCCAAATTGTCTAGAAACAGCCCTGACTCTGTCATTGTGCCAGAATCTCCTGCGCATACGCAGGTCTCCAGAACATGGCATGTGCATGCACACTGGCCATTTTGCCAGTGATTTTTTTTACCATTGCCGCAGCTCCGACGCGGGACTCCTCAATAAAACATGGGTGCATTGTGTGCGTTGTGAGCCACACACATTGCACCCATTATAGAAACACCAATGGTTTGCCCTTTAGGTATAATTGATTAGATCTTTAAAGAATTAACATTCATAATGAATATTGACAGTGGCATCACTAGAGGTTTAAGGCTTCTGCCAAACACTCAAGGTTGGCCTCCTTTATTTCTAGAAATCCTTACATCTGCATATGCAGCTGCAGTTGTGTAGGCACCAACGGAGCCAAACAGGGAACCAGCAGACAAGGAGGGAGCTATATAGAATGCTGGTCAGAGGCACCTCGAGGGGACAGACACACCAACTGGCAGCCATGGGGGGAACCCGCAGTGACACCAACCTCCACAGACGAACCCCAATAACAGAGGAGCCTCCTCAGGTACAGATGTGTCCTCACACATCCTTGCTCTAAAATGTGGCATGACATGGCATTCCCGGAATGCTCACCGCCATCCACCATTCAGTTGCTAATAATCGCGGGTATGTGCATACGCATGCACCCCGATGTTACCGACGAGCAAAGCATCCTAGTACCTAGTAGGTATTGGGAGTATGACAGCCCGCTACCTGCCCCTACACTGAGCCACTTGGTCCTCCTCTCTGTGGCAGGCATCTGGAGCGACCTGATCCCAACTGCGTGTGATCGAACAGGGCTTAGTAGGAAGCGTTCGCAGGAGCGTGGGAGGTGTTCGCAGGCAAAGATGCAAAGGGACACATCTGTAAGACAGCAAGGGGTCAGACAGGCCCAGCAGGCAGCAGTGTCAGTGTGCTCGTGGCAGACAATGATCCGGGAGTCTGGAAATCCAGGCTGCGGCTTCGTGGTCTATCCAGATGTTGGAGCTTGGATGCTGTAACTCGGTGAGCCCCCTTAACCTTGTGGGCCCCTGGATATTTGCCAGTCTAGCGACCTTGAGCCAGATTTAGACCTCATGGGGCCATACGCAAAATACCGGTTTGGGCCCCCCCTCCCCCCCCCCCCCTCCCTTTTTTTAAATACACTATAGGTTTTAGTTCTAAAAAAAACTCCCACATTAGTAAATTTACCCCACTTGCAATATAGCAGCAAAGATGCCCATTATTTTACAGCAACGTGGTTCCTAATAAAAATGATTCATAGAAGGATTCTCATCATGATATATCAAGACGTCACATGGTGGCTGAGCAGTGCTTGTCTGGGAACATTTTGCGGAGCTGAGTGGCAGTATTAGTGATATTATTATTGGTCTGAGTGAGCCCCGTTGCTGAGCCTATGTAAAACATTTAACTAGTAGCCAACCTTTGTGATGGATCTTGGACAGGATGGATTTTGTGGGGCCAGGCTGCGGGCCCCTTGGGACCCGCTGGGCACTAGGCAGGTGCCTAGGTTGCCTTGTGGGAAATCCGGACCTGTAACCACCCCTAAGGTACATCACTGAATATGTATAACTTACAGAAACACTGAAAACTATGCAGTGCACCGAAGGTTAGATATTGTATAGGCCTGGTGTAGAAATGTTATCAAACTATAACTGTATGATTAAGGGCCACCCTGCAAAAATATACATTTTCCGGAAAGTGTATTGCAAACACACAAACTGACACTGTAAAGTATTTTAACTGCTATCAAAATATTAATATATTTGCAAAGTGCCATTTTTATTCTTTTTTTCACACGGAACACACACAGCATTAGCATTTTTGTGTATATTGAAAAAACTATAAAAAGCCACCATACTGTAAATTTTATATATCTATAATTAGATTTTCAGCATTAGAGATGTTAAGCTGTGTATATAAACTGCATTATTCAAAAGCTTGTCCTCCTCTTGAAAATTACAGTTTGACAACTTTTCTACAATATCCAGGAAACATAATTATACTGCACTGGCTGTACAAGATGTGGGTGCTGAATCACATCTAATACACTACGTTTTTACAGAATTCAGATTTGAACAGTAAATAATTGCATTGATCATTGAAGTAACCATTTAGCTGTGAGACAGCACTGTCCTTACAGTTTGCTGTATGAGGTGACTATCTGGCATGGAGAATCTGTTGTCATTTTTTAATATGATTGTTACATTGTGCGTAGTGTGCTTTGATAGGGTATAAAAAAAAAAAAGCGGTGTGCAGAATACAGAAAAACTTCTCAATTTATTTGTAAATACAGGGACTCTATGTGAAAGTTGGTATACACATTGGGGGTAATTCCAAGTTGATCGCAGCAGGATTTTTGATAGCAATTGGGCAAAACCATGTGCACTGCAGGGGAGGCAGATATAACGTGCAGAAAGAGTTTGATTTGGGTGGGTTATTTTATTTCTGTGGGCACTTTCCTATATTTTGTCTTCTCTATTTTTCTTCTCCTTTTCTTTCATCTTCTATTTTTCCATTTAAATATTGCGCCTGGAATTCTTATTTTTTATTTTATTTCTGTGCTCTTTCTGCACATGTTATATCTTCCTCCTTACAATGTAACATGGGATGGATGGGGGGGGGGGGTGCAGCCTGGCACTTACTGGCAACCCCTGAACATGGCTCTGCATACCTGCTGCACAATGATGTGCGGTGAGGTCAGTGGCTGGGAAGGCACTTGTTGCTACCCAACCGCCCCCCCCCCCCTCCCTCCCCCATAAAAAAAAAGCGTAGAGTCCCCCTGCATCACTAAAACCAGGCTGAACCAGCCAGGGGGATAATGCCATAGCAGGGGAGACACTCAGTATGGGGTACCACTGCCATAACATTAACACCCCCCACACCAGTCAGCCCAGGGATGGCATTCCTCAGAAAGTGGGGACCCCAAAAATTTAAGAGGGCCCCCCCTTCCTGAGCAACAACCAGCAGTGGGCTGATAGCCCAGTGCTATGCCCCGCACCCCTGGTGGCGGTGGGTGCGGGGTTCATGCTAAAATATTGTTCTTTATAGGCAGCCTACAGGTTCCAGCAAGCCCGCTCCAGTATGCCGGCACTTGGAGAAGTGGAGAATGGCACTACAAGTCAGCCCCAAATCCAAGCTGAAGCTTGGATGGGCAGACCCGGGAGGCACAGAGATACAAGAGCAGGGATATGATTTGCGATGGACAGGATGCTGGCTGTCATTACACCGACAGCAGAATCTGGTCCATCAGAATCCCAACAGCCCCCATTAAGGTCCCTAACCGTCACCTTTTCCCTACCCTAACCCTCCCTTGGTGGTGCCTAACCCTAACCCTCTCCGCTTTCTGCCTATCCCTAACCCTACCTTCCCCGCTGCCTTATCCTAACCCTCCCTGCTTGATTCCTAACCTTAACCTCACCCTCTAAGTGCCTAAACCTAGCCCTCCCTCCCCTGTCTCTAACCCTATCCTTCCGATCCCTGCTGCCTAACGCCAACCCCCCTTCTACTGACTAATCATAACCTCCGCCCCTACGGCAGGATGACAGCGTGTCCCACTGTGAGGATGATCGGGATGTTGGCTGTCTTTAATGTGACACCGGCATCTTGAGTGGCGTTGGCATGTAGACGCCGGCATTGCGTCCTCCTTCGCGACCCTGGCATCGGTATATTGACTGCCGGGATCCCATCCGCCAGGAAGCTAACCGCTTCCCCAAGAGCTGGCCTATTCCTTCAGGATTACAGTGAAGGAGGGTGTACCTGGAGGTCAACTACAGCAGAGAAGAGGCAGTGGCAAACTCCCCCCAGGTGACTGACTCATGAGAGGTGGCAAAGGATATCGAGGCCCCATACAGAGTACAGAGATTGAAAGACCAAGTGGAGCACAGGTATCTGATCACGTCCCTCTACATCTGGGACGCTACTACACATCCTAGCACAGGAAGAGGTCGCTCAGTGAAAGGATACAAGCTGACAGTGATCTCACCTACTTTACTGATTATACACAGCTTTTATAAATACCTGGGGAAAGACATTACATACTAAGTATAAGTGCACCAACAAATAACACCTGGCCAGGTTGGACTATTGGGGTATTCCGTATATAATTGATGAATTATAGTTGTATAACCATCTATTTGCAGAGCTATGATGTATCATTTCTGTTTTCAATGAAAGGATGTTAATGTATTAGTTGTAATATATTGTTACATTATTGTTACTCTGTTGGTGCCTCACTGTTTAGCAATATAAGCTATTGAAAAGGAAACAGATTATATACAGTCAGTAAGTGTATAATAGTTCATTTAAAATATATATTATTTTGCATTAATGTGTGTACTGTTGGTAACTATATAGATAAGGGGTTCCTGATTTATCGAAGACTTATAGCTTAATATATACTGTACATAAATGTATCTACTGTGTCATAACTGTGTGAAATACAAAAGTAGCAACCGGAACGATGCATGAAACGGTGAGCACACAAGCTAGTTGATCTTCTTAAACACACCAGGGGTTTACACTTATATGGTTACTACTGTATGTAAAAATTGTATTGTAATAAGTTCAAATACAGGCTGTTAAATATGTGCTTTACAGATAGACAAACACATCAGAAACACTGAGATGTGTTTTGATTGCAACAGAAACTTTGGGAATGAATGCCCAAATGTATTAAACCTTAAAAAGTGATAAAGGGTTCTATTTACTAAGCCTTGGATGGAGATAAATTGGACGGAAATAAAATAAAAAATGTCAAACATAGCCTGTAACATGGCAGTTAGGAACTTGTTGGCTGGTGCTTTATCTCTATCCACTTTATTGTTCTCCAAGGCTTAGTACATATACCCACTGGTGTATCTATAATGGGTGCAGTGTGCGCGGTGCACACGGGCCCCTGGGTCCAGAGGGGGCCCACACCGCACACACTGCACCCATTTCTTCTATACTTACCCATACCTCCCAACTGTCCCTGATTTTCGCGGGACAGTCCCGTTTTGGGGGGACTGTCCCGCTATCTCACCCGCTGGCAGCAGTGTCCTGCGGTGGGGGGTGGGGGGAGCAGTTGGGAGTCTGCTTAGCAGAGCAGCGGTGACTTCACTGGAGTCAGAGGGAGAGGGGGCATGCCAGCAGCTCACAGAGCGCTGGGCATGACCCCTCACTGAAGAAAATGGAAGCGTGGTTTGCAATCGCGGGTCCTCCGTGAAGCCACGCCCCTTTTCTTAGGCCATGCCCCTTTTCCAGGAGCGCCATGTGTCCCTCTTTGTGAGGATGAAAAGTTGGGAGGTATGCTTACCTTTCCGGCGTCCATCGGCAACTGTGTGTGGGCCCACTCCTCTCCCATAGCCGTCACCGCCGCTGCTAGCCCACTGAGCGCTAGAGACTCTGGCACAGTGCCAGAGTCTACAGCGCATGCACAGGACTCTGGAAAAATGGTGCGGCGGCCATTATTCGGAGTCCTGCGCATGCGCTGTAGACTCTGGCACTGTGCCAGAGACTCAGCGCTGAGAGCGCTAGCAGCGGTGGTGACGGCTACAGGAGAGGAGGGGGCCCACACACGGATTCTGCACATGGGTCCACTCCTCTCTAGAAACTCCACTGCATATACCCCAGAGTGATAAAGAGTGATAAAGTACCAAAAAATCAGCTCCTAACTGTCATCTTTCAAACACAGCCTATAACATGGCAGTTAGGAAGCTGATGGCTGGTACTTTATCACTCTTTATCACTCTCCACTTTATCACTTTTCAAGGCTTAATACATTTGGGCCAATGAGTTAAACGAGTGATAAATCTCATTGTGAGCGATATAAAACTTGCCTCTTATAATAAATGGTGCTCCAGCGAATCAGCTCTGTCTTAACAATCATGTGTTTGTAAAATGACATTTGAGAGCTGATTGGTTACAGCAACACTTCATATGCAATGAGTTTTATTATTCACAACGAGTTTTATCACTTGTTGACAAATGGGCTCCTATATTTACTGATAATAACTTTTAAAGAAATGCCCACATCTCTTTCTACTAATAATTCTGATACCCTGGAATCCCTGAAAATCTGACAAATTTAAAAGTAATAAATGCTAAGTATTTCTGTCATTTCTAGGTAGTATTATGAAGGACAAAGTCGTTTTTTTTTCATATTAAGCGACTATACTATGGGACTGCAAACCTTTTTCAAAGTGATATTAAGGATTCTAAATATCGCCAGTTGCAGCCTCCTGCCTGACCGCCACAGCCCACAAATAGTACTTACAAAGGAAAATGAAAATGAATGAATTTCAGGTAAAAGAAAACCATCTGAAATTGTGCAGTACTGTCAGTACTGAGGACACTGGTGCCAAAAATGTTGAAGAGCTGGTTCTCGTCCAGACGCACTGCATAATTGTATACCATCTCTTGCATTCTGAAATACTATGCAGATGGTTATAGAAGGGAGAAGTCTACAGTGTACGATCAACAGAATGACCAGATGATTACACATCCTGAAGCACGTATAATTGTCAGCCTGCACACACTGAGCTTGAAGTAATGTGTCCACTCTGAATATTTTTTTTTAAATGATTTAATCAAAGTTCAGAAATATTTCATTAAATTCATTTCAATATTTTAAAGTCTCTCTTTGCAAGACTAGTGAAGACATTATCCACATCTTTATACACTGTGAGTTGTGTAATCTAGGTCTAACAATGTAATACAAAGGAACTCATACAACCAAATGGGAACAGATTTAAATTTTACAAATGTAAAAATGTTTCTTTTTTTTGCTGTAAAAAGTTATGCAAATGTTTTAAATATTTAAATATATATACGTGACAACGAGCTTACATTTAATTAGTTATACACAGCGATGTAACAAGATGCAAATATGCCTTGTGCCAGCCCACCCCAAGCACCTGACCTCATGATATCATGTGTGTGATTTCATTACGTTGAGCAGAGTGGGCAGGACCAGCAGCACTGACTGCAGGGTCGTGAGGATGCTCCAGTCAGTGGTACAGGCTGCAGGTTGCCGGTCCGAGCTAACTAGAAGCAAGGGCCATAGGGTGGTGACAATGCTGCCCAAAGAGCCCTGCGCTCTGTGACGCAGCATCAGATGCACACCCCTAGTGACGACCCTAGATCTACTGAATATATAGACAAATAGTTATTTAGTTAGTTAAAGAGAATGTCAGAATAAAATTCAGTAGGTTTTACAGTATTTAAAAAAAAATGGATTGCATCCAATAGTTTTGGGACGAATAATGAAAATAATTCATGTCTGTCACATTTTATTTTATAGACATTCAGTTATTTGATACAGGAGTAGTTTTATATGACAAGCAAAGAACCTGTTCCATTTACAACCCACCACTTTATCAGGAAGTAGCCCCCTCCTCTCCCTGTGTAAAGTTATAAACGCCCTGACAGCCAAAGCCCTGCATGTTCACCTTGCTGCCAAACTCTGCTTCAAACCATATCATTAATACCAATGCATACTGAATAAACACTGTACAACAATGAGAGAGAGAGAGAGAGAGAGAGAGAGAGAATTTGGCAAAATGTAAGATGAATTTTAACAAAAAAACAGGAAGGTAGTGGGGAAGGAAAGTTATGGTGGCGGACCCATGACAAACGGCAATAATATAATATACTGTACCATCATACATACATACATTCTCTGGTTTATCACCCTCCCTAGGAATCCCTTCATGGTGTACCTGTCTTGAAAGCAGAGCTGGATTGGGGGGTGGGGGGGGGGGGGGCAGAGAGTAAGTATACCCGGGTCCCCCTAGACGGAGCGGCTTTGCCCCAGCTCTGATACTGCTGTCTTTGCTCTCTAGCCTCCACAGCCAGCAGCAGCACTTCTAGCAGCAGCGGAGGCTGGATATTACAGACTCATTCCCCGTGCCGCCCAAGAGGAGGGGTCAGATGGAGACTCTGCACGCCTGACATTGAACAGTCGCCGGCATAGGACTTACTGTACTCCCCTGGTAGTGTGCCATCAGCATCACCAAACTAAGGGGTCTATGTGCTAAACCTTGGAGAGAGATAAAGTGGACGGAAATAAAGCACCAGCCATACCGCTCCTAACTGCCATGTTACAGCCATATTTTGTTTGAAAAATGACAGTAGGAGCTGATTGGATGGTACTTTATCTCCGTCCACTTTACCTCCATCCAAGGCTTAATACATAGACCCCTACTTTAAACAACCGCCAACTTAACCTGAGCTGTTTTACACCACCTCCCACACTTCTGTCCAATCATTCTCAAAACAATACCACAAACTAACTAATAATAGGGAGTGCAGGAGGGCAGATTCCTGAATTCATGAAGAGCATGTCACCTAAATAGTCTAGTCCAGAGGTTCCCAAACTGTGTGCCGTGGCTCCCTGGGGTGCCTCGGGACACTTGCAGGGGTGCCCTGGGTTGGTGGTCCAGAACCAATTAAAATTATTCATGGTCAATATAATAGACAAAACCAGTGCTGGTGACTGCGAGTCATAAAATATGTGGCCAAACAGAAGCAAATCTTGTCCCTCACCACACAACTGACCCTAAGGATGACATATAAACGCGATCTACTTAATGTAATATTTATTTCTAAATTTCTCAATAAGAAATTTATGGCCTAGGGGTGCCGTGAAAAAAATTCTGATATTCTAGGGCGCCGTGATTCAAAAAAGCTTGGAAACCACTGGTTTAGTCTCTAGTATATGACTCCACCCACCAACACCTATCAATCAAACGTATCTCACACATTAAAGTTTTATTACACCAAATTTTAACCATTAACACACAACCCAGGCTGAACACACTAAAGACATGGCCTTAGGATTTAACTGGCCTCACTTACAATTAGAGATGTGCGATTCGTTTCTCCAGAAATCATAACTCATATGAATTCTGTGACTAAACGCAGTCCGGATCTCCCGAGATCTAATCCGAACTTAATCCCAGTTTGGATCATCACGCTGTCCGGAATTCGGATTTTAAATACAAATTTCTGAATTTGGATTGCAAAAGTTACATGATATTAGCTGGTTTTATCAATTTTTGTATAGATTTTTAATTGAACCAAAAACCAAATCCGAACCAAAACACTTGAGGGTGTTTTGCCAAAAAAACAAACAAAATCAAAACATGATGATGAATTAGAACCAAGACAAAGGTGTCCAAGCACATCTCTACTCACAATCCAAGTAGCCCCAGCAATGACAACCAGTGCTTTCTAAACAGTCCACTGTTTTTCAAGTCTGGGAGAATACTAGATTAAAAGGGGTAAAGGATAAATACATAATTTAAACCTACATTGAGCTAGAGGTGTGGTGAAAGCAGCTCTTTATTTGATGGCTACAACCTGTTCAAATGATGTGCTGTAAGTACTACTTTCCTCAATGCAGGTTTGAAGTTGGCATCAATGCTTGGCTCCCCAGGTCTGAATTCTAAGATGCTCCTGCATGCTTTAAGTCCTTACATACAGTGAGAACCAGAAGCAATCACAAGGAAATGGTGAAGGGCATTAGGGAGAAAGAAGGGGGGGGGGGTAACATACAGTACTGTAGCTCTTTATTGCTGTATCATCTTTTAGGTAGGGCAAAAAAAAAAGATCTTAAGGTTTTATAACCATTAATTTGGAATGTCTTCTGGTTACAGTCTAATAATAGATGATATCAATAGATCCCCATTATCTCTATGCTCTGACAGTGTATATAATGGGGAAGTGGCAAATAATAAAAATTATGATCTGTATGGTATTAAAACAGACTTTATTGGCTTCTACATGATCTCCTTTCCCACTATACCTTACTGTGTGATCTATTTATTAAAGCTAAATAAGACCTTTCTCGAGGCGCTTAAGAACAGTTGTTTTTAAGAGCCTTGAGTCTGATTGGAGAAAGAGCACTATATTAATGAAATTATCATTATTATTATTGTTGTTTTTGTAAAAGTTTGGGCCTCCTCTTTTTGTTATCACCATAATGGATGGAGATAACTGGGACAGCGAACAGAAAAATAGTTTTGTTTACTTTAATAAAGAATATTTACATAGAAACATAGGGGGTAATTCCAAGTTGATTGCAGCAGGATTTTTGTTAGCAATTGGGCAAAACCGTGTGCACTGCAGGGGAGGCAGATATAACATGTGCAGAGAGAGTTAGATTTGAGTGGGGTGTGTTCAATCTGCAATCTAATTTGCAGTGTAAAAATAAAGCAGCCAGTATTTACCCTGCACAGAAACAAAATAAAATAACCCACCCAAATCTAACTCTTTCTGCACATGTTATATCTGCCTCCCCTGCAGTGCACATGGTTTTGCCCAATTGCTAAAAAAAATCCTGCTGCGACCAACTTGGAATTACCCCCATAGAATTTGACGGCAGATAAGAATCCATCTAGTCTGCTCCTTTTTTTTTTTTTACTATATTTTTTATCTCAAACCTTATTAGATCCTTATTTCTTTGTAAGGATATCCTTATGTCCACATTTCTCTGAAAAATGTACAAATTTTTTAAAAAAAAATTTGTATACATTTTTTAAACATAAATATTTTTTTAAACTTATTTTTATATGAATGTGGATCTAATAGTTCAAGACCAGGATTCCAGTCCATAGTCCAAAGTGCATGACCGGCACAAAAATATATGGAGAGAAGAGTAATATGAATCAAGCAAGGAAATAGATAAATGTATCATCTGCCGCTGGTCTGAAACTGTAAAGACATCTCTAGATTAAATCATTTGATCTCAAAATGAGTGAATATTAAAAAATGCATAGTTGGCAAAATCTTGAAGAGAAAAGGACAAAAAAGAGTAAATTAATCTTCATCTACTGCATTAAATAAAAATGTGTGATAATCTTTATTTATAGTAACAATTCGTGACAAATGAGCCTGGCTGGTTTGTAACTTCTGATGAAGGGCACAAAGGAAAGACAATAGCTTTGCATTTTTAAGTTAATCAGTAGCCAAGTGATGTATTTCTCAAAAATAACTGGATTAATCAAATGCGTCGGCAAGGAAGAGGGCAAAGCGCCGTATTTTCTCCACATGTGGATGAAATATACATAGCATAACAAAAGGCGGCTATCTGTAGCTACTAGAAAAGCACCTGGAAGATTAAAGTTGTGGACATAGCATTAACAAAGTAGAGACCACACTGAATTAATGAGCACTGGAGATAGACATTCATTCAAGTCTTAATTTATTTTTCTTTTCTGGCTCATCCTTTAAGAAAATGACAGTGTCTTCTTATCGATTTTACACTCAGAGATCAATCAGCATTGCCCTGACTCAGACAAAATTTACAGCATTCTCTGACACAGCCTGCAGCATTTGGGCCTAGGCCGACATTACAAGGAAGCAATAGATCATGTTTGTATGTAGAGCCTGACATGCTTAAAAATAAGCTAATCTGTAGTGGAATTTCCTTCTTTTTGACAAGCTGCTGTGCCCAGCAGATCGTCCCTCTTGTTATAAATTTCTCCTGCAGCTCCACTATTAATTATAACATTCGCACAGGATACATGTATTAAAGCCCGCAGGGAGGTCATCTGCTCTGTACTTTTAGATGAAATATAAACTAACAGATCACTGAAGCTTACACAGTTTAAGATGTCAAAATATACAGATATAAAAATAGAATATATATATAGACCGAAACGTTAAGCAACACTGATTTGAGTCAGCTCATTTCTTGGTGTCCATACAAGACCGTGAGTGCCGCCAGCATCCATTTTCTACATCACCTGTTCTGTGGATGGCACCGGGCAAGTTGTGCATTTGAATCTATAGGAGTGCCGAATATTGTCTTTTCATTGCATTATTGGGCTTGCTCACAGTGGCGCGTCCATACCATTAAGGCACCCATACGCTGATATTTTGACACAGGCGATTGCCGAATCGCCCAGCGCAACACGACGCATATTCAGAATGGAGACGGTACAGGAGGAGGTTTCCGGATTCCGACAGGCTGCACTGCCACAGGGAGAACTGCTTACACTTTCAGACCTTGATGCAGAAAGAATATTGGTCAAAGACAGACTATCTTCTAATGTAGCAACAGATACTCCTGAGCAATTATATCTACATCTGTTGAAATTAAAGAACCGTGAAACTGATTATTATTTACACGGGGTCTGCCTCTCCGACTATTATAGGGATAAGATGTTGCCTAGAGGATTCCGTATCCGCAACACCCCAACGATAGGAAGACATAACCCGGAGTTTTGTCGTAAATGGGCCGCAGTGCTCAATAAGGCATCCTTTGACCTCATCCTCCTGGTGGTCAAAGAGGCTACCAGAGAGCTGGATCTGGTTCGTACAAAGATAAGGGAATTGGAACAAACAATCTTACCTAAGCTTAGTGTGGATGCCAGCTGTGACTGGATCAGCAAACTTGCCACACAAGTCGAGAAATATAAGGCGGACCTTGTTAAATTTAAAACTAAGAAGTTTTCAACGGTGACTAAGGACTATGCAGAAAACAAAGTGTACCTTTGGGCCAGCAATACTACGTCTAGACCCAATAATTTTCGGTCACGTAACTCGAGGAGAGCACGGCGTTTTCCATTGGAAGGTGACACCTCCAGCGGTGCCTCCAATAGTGAATCGGATTTGGGGCCATCAAGACGTCGTCGCCCCCCACCACAGCCGGTCCCTTTAGGTGTTCAGACGAGGGCCCAACGAGAAAGCCCTGTCGAAGTAGAACCCGACGCGGCGGCCAGTGCCAAAGGGAAGGGCGCAAAAGGCGCAAAGATAAAGAAGTGATATACAATCTCTCATCTAGATCCCTTACTGATGATGAAATTAGTATACTATCCAAGGGACTTAACTTTGTACCTACAAATCTGCATAATGATTTTGATAGCAGAGTTGATCTCTGCAGATTTAGCAGGACATTACGTTTGAAGGAGTTTTTTAACTCCAAGGTTATTCTTCAAGATGATGTGGCAGACTGTCCTGTCAAGGCCGCATCTACTTTTGACCCTTATTCCACTAATTCTGCAATTAAAGTGTTCACACGCACTATGTCTCAGAGCATAGATGATTGTAGTAATTCTAGCAGTCCATATGTTTCTAACATTACTAAGGCAGAGCGCTCTGCCTTGCAGAATCTATCAGCTTATACTGATATCACGGTGCGCCCTGCCGACAAGGGGGGTGGCATCGTGATTCAGGATTTGGTGGACTACACGAAAGAGGCATATCGTCAGCTCAATGATCAGACAGTATACACTAAATTAGATGTGGATCCAACTTCTGAATTTTCCGGTGAGTTGAATGTCTTATTACAACGGGCTGAAACTAGTGGTATTATTTCTAATGCCACTAGAAAAGCGCTGGGAGTTAGGGCACCTAATGTGCCGGTTTTTTACACCATACCCAAGCTGCATAAAGATTCAGCGTGTCCTCCTGGACGACCCATAATAGCAGCCAGGAATTCTTTATATTCCAAAATTGCTCAATATGTAGACTTCTATCTACAACCGGTAATTCAGAACGAGGCCACATATCTTAAGGATACCACTACATTCTTAACAAAACTTAGAGAAACACAGGTTACCCCGGGTGAATGCTGGTTGTGCACGGCAGATGTAGTTAGCCTGTACACCAGCATCCCCCACGATCGGGGCCTCAATGCGGTTAGAACGCTGATAGTTGGTAATCCGAAATATACTGGTCCTGATATTGATTTTTTTATGTCATTGCTTGAATTAACGTTAGTTAGAAATTATTTTCTTTTTAACAATGAATTTTTTAAGCAAGAAAGAGGTTGTGCCATGGGATCTTGCGCCGCACCGGCATATGCTAATGCTTTTATGTTCGGTGTGGAGCATGATCTCTTTTTTTCAGACATTCGATTTAAGACAAATATCGCCATGTATACTCGTTACATCGACGATATTTTCATCCTATGGACAGGTTCCCGAGAGGATTTCGTTGAGATGATGCAAATGGTTAATAGGATGGATAGTGCCATTAAATTCACTTTTGACATTCAGTCATCTAGTATCCATTTTTTGGATGTGGAAATTAGACAGGAGGGGGGTCACTTTAGAACTAGTGTCTATAGAAAACCCACGGATGTCAACAGTTTATTGCTTTCTTCGAGCCATCATCCGAAGGCATTGAAGAATGGTCTGCCATATTCACAGTTCCTGCGGGTGCATCGCATCTGCAGTGACCCTGTGGATGAGAAGGAGCAGATGGATTTGATGACCATTAAATTTCTGGAAAGGGGCTACAGTAACAAGCTCTTACAGACGGCTAGAACAAGGGCCACATTAGAACCTAAAATCCCTAGCAAAAAGACCATACATAATAAGGGAGCACAGAATGCAGTTGTATGTGTCACTAGCTTTACCACCGCTAGCCAACGTCTGACAGATACTGCCAAGAGTATCTGGCCCATTATACAGTCAGATCCTGACATGTCTAGCCTCAAGACCAGTAGGTATCTTCCATGTTATAGGAGGGGTAGTAGCATTAGGGATAAGGTAGTACACAACGATGTCTCCTCATTCTCTGTACCCCCTACCGTAACTTTCCTCTCCAAGAAACCTGGCAATTATAAATGCACAGGTTGCACCACTTGTCTCTATCTGGAGACTGGTGATTACATATTACATCCTCATAATGGTAATAAAATTAAGATCAGGCAGGTTTTAACCTGCACCAGTAAATTTGTCATTTATTGCATCCGGTGTCCCTGTGGGCTCCTTTACATAGGTAAAACCACTTGTCAGTTTAAAGAGAGAATGTCACAGCACAGAAGTGCAATCAAGCAAATTTTGGAGGGTAAGCACATAGATCAGCCGGTTTCCAAACATTTTAAACAGTATCAGCATGGTTTGGCCACTTTACGTTATAAAATGTTAGAGCAGGTTCCATCCTCCAAACGGGGAGGTGATAGGCATAAAGTTCTCTTACAGAAGGAAGCCCGCTGGATACACCAGTTAAACACAGTGTCACCCAACGGGCTTAATGAAACTCTCTCATTTGCTTGTTTTTTGTAATTCTTTATTTGCTGCATGCATTATAATCTGCATCTGATATATATTGTTAAGGTGTACATTAGGTTATTTACAAGCAGCATTTGCACGCCTCATAATATATATATATTTTTTCATTCGATCTTAGTATGTCCCAAGCTGCTATATTTGTATTGTGTTTGCTCCCTTCAAACAGTGTTATTGTCCGGACGATGGGGCCAACCTTCTATGTATATGTTACTATGGTGATGGGATATGCGCACACTGGTATGCGACGCCTGCAGGGCAAGGTTGTCCATGGGGAATGACGCAACCGGAAGTAAGTCTCCGTGAGAACCGGGGACGCTGCACGTGTGGTGATACTCTGTTTGTATAAAGGTAAGCTTTTGTATTATTTGTATTGTGACTTCTGATGACGGTCGAATAAAGACCGAAACGTTAAGCAACACTGATTTGAGTCAGCTCATTTCTTGGTGTCCATACAAGACCGTGAGTGCCGCCAGCATCCATTTTCTACATCACCTGTTCTGTGGATGGCACCGGGCAAGTTGTGCATTTGAATCTATAGGAGTGCCGAATATTGTCTTTTCATTATATATATAAATATATATAAAGTGGGGCGTCCATTAAGAATTAGGGGCAGATGAATTAACTTGGAGAAGGCATAAGGAAATGATAAACCAGTGATAAGCGTAAGTCATACTTGCCTACTCTCCCGGAATGGCCGGGAGGCTCCCGAAAATCGGGTGACCCTCCCAGCCCCCAGGAAGAGCAGGCAAGTCTCCCGATTTCAGGGGTCCCCCCCAGCCCAGCCGCCCACTTAGTGAGTAAAGTGGGCGGTCTGGACAGGCGATGATGCGATTCTTGTTGAATCGCGTCATCATAGCCACGCCCCCTGCTGTATAATGCCAGTAATAGCGGCATTACACAGTGGGGGCGTGGCTTACATGACGCGATCTGCAGCCACACACCCGTCCCACCTCTGCCACGCCCTTATTCCGCCTATGGCCCGCCCCCCTCTGCACGACACGTCGCAGCCCGCCCCCCCTGCTGAGCCGACCCGGAGAGAGCAGCCAAGAAGTCAGCAAGTATGGCGTAAGGTGATAAACGCACCAGCCAGTCAGCTCCTAACTGTCAATTTACATATAGGAGCTGATTGGCTGGTGCGTTTATCACCTTGCACTTATCACTGGTTTATCACTTCCTTATGCCTTCTCCAGGTTAATACATCTGCCCCATATAACAATTCAACAATATTTTTGTATTATGGATCCTATGTAGCTTCAGTAGCAGAATCTGCTACTGCTGAAGATACATGCTGGGGGCTGCCCACCACAGGGCAAGGAAGCCCAGCTTGCAAAGTCCTGCCCAATAATGCGTTCGCAATACAATTGCGATCACATTGCAGAACAGGAAATTGGGGATGACTCCCTGCTTACACAGCCATGGCTGCGTATGCATGCGCATCGCTGCCATTTTTCCTGTCACAGTGTCACTGCCCTGAAAATGACTCCTCTGCAACGGTCCATCACCACCCACCCCATGGATGCCGCTGTAAATCATTATGCGATTGCATCCTTCTGGAATGTGATCGCATAGTGACTCCCAGACCGTGGGGCAGATGTATTAACCTGGAGAAGGCATAAGGAAGTGATAAACCAGTGATATGTGCAAGGTGATAAACGAACCAGCCAATCAGCTCCAATATGTAAATTAACAGTTAGGAGCTGATTGGCTGGTGCCTTTATCACCTTACGCTTATCACTGGTTTATCACTTCCTGGTGCCTTCTCCAGGTTAATACATCTGCACCATGCACACTGCTGTCGCTGAGCGTATGCATATGACCAGAAAAATGGACACCTGCGTACATGCAGCAGTAGCGACGGCTACTGAATGAGGGCCAATGTCATTAACAAATGAGATAAAACAACAGGGAAAAGTCATCAGAGATAATTTACTATGAGCTGGATAGCATTTTTGATGCTCATTCCAAAACTGTAATCAGATTTTCTCTAGCACATATCATTTTTATAATGAAGGCATATATATATATATATATATATATATATATAGATAGCAGGTATTCGGCACTCCCATGTAAATAATTATATCAGCTGGCCCGGTGCCCTCCACAGCATAGCAGCAATGTAGGATGTACGAATAGGCGGCACTCACGGACTTTTAACGTGCAAGAAAAGAGATGACCCCTTCTTGTTAGCTTGACGTTTCGGTTTTATTAACCGTCATCAGAAGATACAAAAAATACAGCAAACAATCTTACCTTAATATAACTTAACACACCACGTGCAGCGTCCCCGGAGCCCCGGCAGACCCATTTCCGGTTGCGTCATCGCATGTAGACAACACCGCCCACTTGATGACGTATATCCGGCTCTAAGTGCATACCCATCACCATGACAACATACAGCATCGGAGAAATGTTAATCACAAAAAATGCAGACTCTGTAAAACAAAGAATACACTAGACATTTTTAGAGATATCCATATTAAAAAATCAGACTAAATATGCATCCTTATATATGAGAAATGAGCACTTAAAAGGAGTTTCCCCTCATAAGAAACATGTTAATGATAGCATCTCATTGAGGCCGTTTGGAGCCACCGTATTTAGTCGGTGTATCCAGCGGGCTTCTTTTTGTAATAGAACTTTATGTCTATCGCCACCTCGCTTAGATGCTTGCACCTGCTCAAGCATCTTGTACCGTAGGGTGGCCAATGTATGATTGTGTGATTTGAAGTGTTTGGCAACAGGCTGCTCTATATTTTTACCCTCCAATATTTGTTTGATGGCACTTCTATGTTGTGACATCCGTTCCTTAAAAAGGCAGGATGTCTTGCCTATGTAATACAACCCGCAGGGACATTTGATGCAATAAACGACAAATTTACTTGTGCATGTGAGCACCTGTCTGATCTTGATTCTCTGTCCCGAGTGGGGGTGTACAATATAATCCCCTATCTCGAGATACAAGCAGGTGGTGCAACCTGTGCACTTGTAATTCCCTGGCTTGCGAGATAAAAAGGTAGTATCAATTGCTGTTAAGCGTGAAATATCATTATGTACCACGAGGTCACGTATATTGCTGCCTCTCTTATAACATGGCAATATTTTACTTGTTCTAATACTCGAGAGGTCCGGATCAGACTGAATGACCGGCCACACTCTCTTGGCAGTTTTAATGAGATCTTCACTAGAAGTAGTGTAACTTGATACGTATATTACAGATTTGTCAATTTCCCTTTTGTCGCTGGTATTCTCAACCGGTATTTTGGGTTCAAGCATGGCACGTTTTTTTGCATCTTGTAGCAGCTTGTTGCTATACCCCCTTTCAAGAAATTTTTTTGTCATCAAATCCATTTGAGCCAATTCATCATCTGTATTGGTACAGATGCAGTGTACCCTCAAATATTGCGAGTATGGTAACCCGTTTTTTAATGATTTCGGATGATGACTGGAGGATAGCAACAAACTGTTAACATCCGTAGGCTTGTTGTACACTGATGTAATCAATTTACCTTGTGATTTGGTAATTTTGACATCTAAAAAATGTATGCTAGTGGACTGTATGTCAAAGGTAAATTTTATGGATTCATCCATCTGATTAACCCTTTGCATCATCTCTATGAAGCCATCATATGAGCCTGTCCATAGCATAAAGACGTTATCGATATAGCGGGTGTACATCGCCATATCTAATTTTTGCTGTTCATCAGAAAAGAAAAGAGCCTTTTCTACCCCAAACATGAAAGAATTGGCATATGCCGGTGCGGCACAAGACCCCATCGCACAGCCTTTTTCTTGCTTAAAAAACTCGTTATTGAAAAGAAAATAATTTCTGTGAAGTGTAAGATGTATGAGTGACATAAAAAAATTAATTTCAGGACCAGTATAATTAGGGTTTCCCTCTATAAGTGCTCTAACAGCCTCCAGTCCCCGTATGTGCAGGATACTGGTATAAAGGCTGATTACATCTGCCGTACACAGCCAACAGGTATCAGGAACTGTGTCAATCTGTCTGAGCTTACTTAGAAAAGTCGTCGTATCCTTCAGATACGTATCTTCACTTTGAATTACTGGCTGTAAAAAGTGATCAATGTATTTTGACACTTGATAATATAATGAATCCCTAGCGGCAATGATAGGCCGACCAGGTGGACGGACTAAATCCTTATGTAATTTAGGTATGGTATAAAATACCGGCACACTGGGAGACATAGGGGTTAAAGCCATTTTTGTTGATTTCAAAATAATACCTTTTGCTACAGCATTTTCCAATAATCGATTTAATTCTAATGTATATACAGCTGTAGGGTCAGATTCCAATTTACTATACACAGAGATATCATTGAGTTGCCTGTAGGCTTCAGTTTTATAATCAACTAAATCCTGTATCACTATGCCGCCCCCCTTGTCGGCAGGGCGCACAGTGATATCAGGATAACTAGATAAATTTCTTAAAGCCGAACGCTCTTCAGCGCTGATGTTAGACCCCTTCTTAGATATTCTATGCTCATCAATGTTGTCTATATGATCAGAGATCGTGTTGGTAAATACTTTTATGGCTGGATTAATGGAGAATGTTATCTAAAGGTTTAAACTTTGTGCCCACCAACCCCCATAGAGCATTTGAAAGTAAGGTTGAGCTCAGTAAATTTAACAGACAACTTCGGTTAAAGGAATTCTTTAACAATAAACCAGATGCCATAAATACCAATGAGTGTCCCATTAGATCCAAGTCCATTTTTGACCCTTACTCCATTAATCCAGCCATAAAAGTATTTACCAACACGATCTCTGATCATATAGACAACATTGATGAGCATAGAATATCTAAGAAGGGGTCTAACATCAGCGCTGAAGAGCGTTCGGCTTTAAGAAATTTATCTAGTTATCCTGATATCACTGTGCGCCCTGCCGACAAGGGGGGCGGCATAGTGATACAGGATTTAGTTGATTATAAAACTGAAGCCTACAGGCAACTCAATGATATCTCTGTGTATAGTAAATTGGAATCTGACCCTACAGCTGTATATACATTAGAATTAAATCGATTATTGGAAAATGCTGTAGCAAAAGGTATTATTTTGAAATCAACAAAAATGGCTTTAACCCCTATGTCTCCCAGTGTGCCGGTATTTTATACCATACCTAAATTACACAAGGATTTAGTCCGTCCACCTGGTCGGCCTATCATTGCCGCTAGGGATTCATTATATTATCAAGTGTCAAAATACATTGATCACTTTTTACAGCCAGTAATTCAAAGTGAAGATACGTATCTGAAGGATACGACGACTTTTCTAAGTAAGCACAGACAGATTGACACAGTTCCTGATACCTGTTGGCTGTGTACGGCAGATGTAATCAGCCTTTACACCAGTATCCCGCACATACGGGGACTGGAGGCTGTTAGAGCACTTATAGAGGGAAACCCTAATTATACTGGTCCTGAAATTAATTTTTTTATGTCACTCATACATCTTACACTTCACAGAAATTATTTTCTTTTCAATAACGAGTTTTTTAAGCAAGAAAAAGGCTGTGCGATGGGGTCTTGTGCCGCACCGGCATATGCCAATTCTTTCATGTTTGGGGTAGAAAAGGCTCTTTTCTTTTCTGATGAACAGCAAAAATTAGATATGGCGATGTACACCCGCTATATCGATGACGTCTTTATGCTATGGACAGGCTCATATGATGGCTTCATAGAGATGATGCAAAGGGTTAATCAGATGGATGAATCCATAAAATTTACCTTTGACATACAGTCCACTAGCATACATTTTTTAGATGTCAAAATTACCAAATCACAAGGTAAATTGATTACATCAGTGTACAACAAGCCTACGGATGTTAACAGTTTGTTGCTATCCTCCAGTCATCATCCGAAATCATTAAAAAACGGGTTACCATACTCGCAATATTTGAGGGTACACTGCATCTGTACCAATACAGATGATGAATTGGCTCAAATGGATTTGATGACAAAAAAAATTCTTGAAAGGGGGTATAGCAACAAGCTGCTACAAGATGCAAAAAAACGTGCCATGCTTGAACCCAAAATACCGGTTGAGAATACCAGCGACAAAAGGGAAATTGACAAATCTGTAATATATGTATCAAGTTACACTACTTCTAGTGAAGATCTCATTAAAACTGCCAAGAGAGTGTGGCCGGTCATTCAGTCTGATCCGGACCTCTCGAGTATTAGAACAAGTAAAATATTGCCATGTTATAAGAGAGGCAGCAATATACGTGACCTCGTGGTACATAATGATATTTCACGCTTAACAGCAATTGATACTACCTTTTTATCTCGCAAGCCAGGGAATTACAAGTGCACAGGTTGCACCACCTGCTTGTATCTCGAGATAGGGGATTATATTGTACACCCCCACTCGGGACAGAGAATCAAGATCAGACAGGTGCTCACATGCACAAGTAAATTTGTCGTTTATTGCATCAAATGTCCCTGCGGGTTGTATTACATAGGCAAGACATCCTGCCTTTTTAAGGAACGGATGTCACAACATAGAAGTGCCATCAAACAAATATTGGAGGGTAAAAATATAGAGCAGCCTGTTGCCAAACACTTCAAATCACACAATCATACATTGGCCACCCTACGGTACAAGATGCTTGAGCAGGTGCAAGCATCTAAGCGAGGTGGCGATAGACATAAAGTTCTATTACAAAAAGAAGCCCGCTGGATACACCGACTAAATACGGTGGCTCCAAACGGCCTCAATGAGATGCTATCATTAACATGTTTCTTATGAGGGGAAACTCCTTTTAAGTGCTCATTTCTCATATATAAGGATGCATATTTAGTCTGATTTTTTAATATGGATATCTCTAAAAATGTCTAGTGTATTCTTTGTTTTACAGAGTCTGCATTTTTTGTGATTAACATTTCTCTGATGCTGTATGTTGTCATGGTGATGGGTATGCACTTAGAGCCGGATATACGTCATCAAGTGGGCGGTGTTGTCTACATGCGATGACGCAACAAGAAATGGGTCTGCCGGGGCTCCGGGGACGCTGCACGTGGTGTGTTAAGTTATATTAAGGTAAGATTGTTTGCTGTATTTTTTGTATCTTCTGATGACGGTTAATAAAACCGAAACGTCAAGCTAACAAGAAGGGGTCATCTCTTTTCTTGCACGTTAAAAGTCCGTGAGTGCCGCCTATTCGTACATCCTATATATATATATATATATATAATTACATAGATTTGGGATCATTGAGGTAATCTCATCATGTAATGTCCAGATTACAGTATATAATCTGAACAATGATGTATTGTTCAGATTGAAATATATATATATATATATATACATATATCTATATATATTATATTAGTAAGTACATGTTAAAGGAATTACCTTGACTTGTATAACAATGTAAATCTTATTTTTTATTTCAGTAAGTGCAATAGCCACCTCCTATCTCTGAGAACAGCGTGCTCCAGTTCGTATCTGGCTACTTCCCGGGTGAAGGGGGTCATTCCGACCCGATCGCTCGCTGCAGTTGTTCGCAGCGATTGGGTTGGTACTGCGCATGTGCCATCGCCACAGTGCGCTGGCGCATGCTGGATGACCGAAGGCCGTCGTTCCCTAGTGATTGCTTCTGCCTGATTCACAGGCAAAGGCGGGCGCTGGGCGGTAGGTGGCGGGAGGGGGTGGCACGGCGGCATTTGGCCACCATTTTGGGGGCGTGGTCCGGCCAACGCAGGCGTGGACGGACCGTGCTGGGGGCGGGCCGCAGTGGCTGCGTGACATCACACGCAGCCGCTGTGACCAGTGGCAGCGACGAGCAACTTCCGGTCAGCCACAGGAGCTGCGCTGGCTGAGAGTTACTCAACAAGAACAAAAGCATTGCCGCTGTGCGATGCCTTTGTACTTGTGCGGGGGGGCCGGACAGTCATGCGGGGCGGACTAGCCCTGTGCTGGGCGTCCCCCCGCATGTCTGGGAACATGATCGTAGCTGTGCTAAATTTAGCACAGCTACGATCAACTCAGAATGACCCCCAAAGTGCGTTGCTGGTGTTTATTTGTTTAGAATAATTTGCTGAGATCAAGCAGCATGCCTCGAGAATGCAGGAATCACCTAGACACCTAGACAAGTTCTGTTATGAACTATTATACCTGACCTTGAGAAAATATACAAGCTGTACTTTGGTTGCTACCTAGGTGACCAAGATAAACCATAGGTACCACATCAGCTGAGTTCTGCTTGTTCAAATGGATTACGTGATTAGATGAATAAAATGGTTAAAGTCAATTCAGAAGGGTTCCAATACCTTTCTAAGAAATTTCGTAAGGTTAGTGCAGCAAAATTGAAGGAGGAAAATGTTTGATTGGCCACGAGTTAGGAAGGTTTTAATGGAATTCCAAAAGGCCAACTGGAATGGAAAGCTTGGCAAGCTTTCAAATGGATATGAGAAAACTTGCTGGGGAGTAACAAGTCTAATGCAAATATCAGAAATTAAGAGTTTAGAGAGGAGTGGGTCCGGTTCTCCGAAAACCCCCACCTAGGGGTGATCTGTCCATACATCCAGGGGCTCTGCCCCAGTGTTAATTAAAAGCCCAGTATACCGTGTGTACATATGCTGTATCTGACAAGGGGTGTTCTGTCTTCCAGGGGTGCTCTGTCCACCTAGGGGTGATCTATCCATACATCCAGGAACTCTGCCCCAGTGTTAAAAAAATAATAATAATATTTAATTAATATTAAATATTTTTTTTTCTTTTGTGCTATACCCCAGTATACATCCAGGGGCTGCTGTGTCTGTACAGGGGTGCTCTGTCTGTCCACCAAGGGGCTCCGTCCCAGTGTAAAATTAAAATAATGAAAGCTAAAAAGCCTAAAATATAATTATAAAAAATATTTTTTGTATTTGTGCTGTACCCCAGTGTACAATACAATTTTTATTTTATTTTCATAAGTACTGTGACGCTGCTGGTCAAACAGCAGTATATTTTTTCGTACTCATACACATATTGTGCGACACTACGGGTGAAGGTGGTACCACAGTAATATATTTTCATACTCATACACGTATCATGCAAGACTGTGGGTGAAGGTGGTACCACAGTAATATATTTTCATATTCATACATGTATTGTGTGACATTGTGGGTGAAGGTGGTACCACAGTAATATATTTTATTTCGTACTCATACACATATTGTGCGACACTGTGGGTGAAGGTGGTACCACAGTGATATATTTTATTTAGTACTCATACATGTGTTGTGTGACACTGTAGGTGAAAGTAAACCATAGTGTTAGATTATTATCTCTGACTCACACAAGTATTGTGAAACTCTTTTTTTTATTTTATTTTTTACAAATTGTGGTGTGTGCTGTACCCCACTTTATTATGTTTGTGGATAGATATGGAAGACGAACAATGGGTGGAGTGCCTCAGGTTGCCTCAGCCAGCTTTATGCAAGGTATGTACAATCACCATGTAAATAAATATGTTTTTGACCAATATGCACAACTTATTTTTGTATTCATTAAACATATTTCTACTTTATTGCAGACATCCTGGCAGAAAGGGAGTGAAATTGCGCGAGACCCGGCTGCGGCTCCCTTATATGGAATCCAAAATCTGCAAGATCCAACACTGGATGAAAATAATATTACGAGGTGGTCAGAATTGACTGGAAATAAGTGGAAATTAATGTTATTGAGGTTAATAATACTGTGGGAACAAAAAAACTGGCCAAAATTCTGTAATTTTAGCTGTTTTTATGATTTTGTTTAAAAAAAATACAAATCTAAATACAGATCTAAAACCAAAACTAAAACCCGCAAGGGCAGTTATGGCAAAACCAATACAGATCCAAAACACGAAGGAGATACAGATCCAAGATCAAAACCCAAAACCCAGGATTTGGGCCTGCGCACATCTCCTATATAATAGCCCTGTGACTCTGTGCCTGGAGCTCTAACGCTGGGCGTGGCTAGGAGCTCTCATTGGGTTAGTGGCAGGTCTATCACACCCAGTCCACAGCTGATTGGGCGAGAAATGCCCTCCCACACAGGTTACATCCAATGGGAGGCTCTGCCCTTTGCCTGCTGTGTTTTCACAGAGCAGTATTAGCAATGGGACTGATGGAGCTGCAGCTCCAGCCCCACACCCCAAAATAGTCCCACTGCATCTGCAGCAACATACCCTCCAATACTTTACACATAAACATTTATGCAAATTCAAAAAAGGGGGCGTGGCCATGGGTACAGCGCCGTGGCCACACCCCTTTTCATATACTTTCAATGGAAGCTTGGAGAGTCAAAAATCGGTACAGACCATAATAAAAAAGGGACTGTACCTGCCAAAAAGGTGCAGCTGGAGGGTATTCCACTGCATCTGCAGCAAGTATCTGCACTGTAGATAGGGAGAACAAAACACTTTTACTGCAGTATCCAATGGGGGTCATTCCAAGTTGATCGCTAGCTGCATTCATTCGCTGTGCAGCGATCAGACAAAAACTTGGCACTTCTGCGCATGCGTATGCAGCGCAATGCGCACGTGCGGCGTACTATTACAACGAACAATGTAGTTTTACACAGGGTCTAGCGATGCTTTTTAGTCGCACAGGCAGCCGCAGAGTGATTGACAGGAAGAGGGCGTTTCTGGGTGTCAACTGACCGTTTTCAGGGAGTGTTCGGAAAAACGCAGGCCTGGCTGGGCGAACGCAGGGCGTCTTCATGACGTCAAATCAGGAACTTAATGGTCTGAAGTGATCGTAAGCGCCGAGTAGGTCTGAAGCTACTCTGAAACTGCACAAATTATGTTTGTAGCCGCTCTCCGATCCCTTCGTTCCCACTTCTGCTAAGCTAAAATACACTCCCAGTGGGCGGCGGCATAGCGTTTGCACGGCTGCTAAAAACTGCTAGCGAGCGATCAACTCTGAATGACCACCAATGTCCTGCTGCCAGTCCACCTGCCCCCTCCGGCATCAACAATCCCCACTCCCTAGATGCGCCGCAGGAGGAACAAAAGCTGCTGCGGCCACCGGCATAGATGTGTATGAAAGCGGCGCAGCGGAAGGCTTTCATAGGCCTCCCTGCGCCGCATTCTCTCTGAGCCCCGGAGCCTGCTCTGCGTGTGATGTCACAGAAGTGCCTCCCCACAACAGCCACACCCAGATCCCCAGAGGCCCTGACTCCGCAACACAGTGCCTGGCCTGCCGGCCTGGAAGCCCCGAGATGGTTAATGTAGCGGATAGAGAGGGTGATATCGCGGAGGGTAATGTATGGACGCTGAATGAATGTAAAAGGTGACAGTGCTGTGCAGTGCAGTGGGTTTGCAGTCAGGCCCGTTGCTAGAGTGTTCGCCGCCCCCCTGCAAACTATAAATTTGCACCCTCGCATACTTTACAAACGCACAGCGCACATAATGACCCCTGTAGTAGAGACACTTACACATGTAATGCCCCCTGTACCAGAGACGCTTACACATGTAATGCCCCCTGAACCAGTGACGCTTACACATGTCACGCCCCCCCCTGTACCAGTGATGCTTACACAAGTAACACCCCCTGTAGCAGTGACGCTTACACACGTAATGCCCTCTGTACCAGTGCCGCTTACACACATAACGCCCCCTGTAGCAGTGCTGCTTACACATGTAACGCCCCCTATACCAGTGTCGCTTACACACGTAACGCCCCCTGTACCAGTGACGCTTACACACATTATGCAGCAGTCACACACACACACACACACACACACACACACAACAGACACATATATATACAAACACACACACATACATACTGTACATACATCACACACATACACAGTCACACATATATACAGTATACACAGACACTGTATATACACACACACACACACACACACACACACACACACACACACACACACACACAATCACTCTCTTTCCAGACACTTAACTAATGAAGTCTGGCTGGCCGAAGCTGTACCAGCTCATCCTCCTGCTGCAGCATGGTCCCGTGTAGCTCTGCCCCTTACTCCCATCTAGCTCCACCCACTTTGGCTCCCTCCCGCCAACTGAATGTCACACAGGGGAGAGGAGGAGGGAGAGGAGGTTTTGTGCTGATGGCGCTGAGGGGGAGAGGAGGCTTTGTGCTGCCGGCGCCGAGGGGGAGACAGCAGCTGGCAGCAGCAGCAGGGATAGCAGCAGCAGCTCAGCACAGGGATGCAGAGCAGGGAGAACGTCTCTCCTTCCTGATGCCTCCCTGCACCGCATCCCTTTGCTGAGCGGCTAGCGCCGGACCTGTGTACAGTGTCACTGACACTGCACAGCACTCTCACCATTTACATTGATTCAGACAGTCACTCAGTTCTGCCAGCCAGTCTCTATTGTTATCACCAGTGTCCCAACTCGCCGCATTACAGGGAAGTAGATGCACTAAATAAACTACAGCTCCCAGAAGCCCTTAGCGCCGAAGCATTCCGGCCCTTAGGGCTGCTGGGAGCTGTAGTTTATTGAGTGCATCTGTAATACCCAGTTACACCCACTGTGTACTGTACAAGTATAGTTATACTTAGTTTTGTTCTTGTATTGTATATACACATAAATAATTAAAATCAGAACTTAATTTATTTAACCATGCCCTCACAGCGGGATGTTAAGATACGTTTATAATTGCCCCCATAAGGGGCAGGTTGGTTCATAGATGTCCCCCTCACAGAGGGGAGGTGGACTGCCCCAAATAACGGGGTTGTAATGACTGTGGATGTGACGGAGGCGGACCCATGCCCAGGAAAAGGGGGGTTTGTTTATATGATTGAAAAAAATGCTGGTTCAGCTCGTGCGGATAACGGCTGGCGGGATCAATCCGGGTCCTTGGAGGAAAGAGTTAAAAAGGAGAGCTGAGGGGGGTCCGTTGAGGAGAAACCACTGAGACTGAGAAGGAGAGGAAGGACATGTACCGGAGCCTAGAGTCCTAAAAAAAAGACTGCGTCACGCTGAGATCAGACACCCGGCCCCGAGTGGAAGTGTGACCCTAGACTCTGGTGCCATTCGCGATACGGGTATCCGAGACCCGGCCGGGACCCTGGAGCAGTGTGCCGTGCGGAGACTTCCGTGATCTGACAGAGGCGGCGGCTATCGTAATTCGTCCCACCCTTGCTGGGCGGAATGGAGGAGGCGGCTTCGTGTTGGCCCAGCGCGATTGAATGGTGACTGGATCGGAGGCGGTGTGATCTTCTTTGATGCCTCCGGAGCGGTGAGTGACAGCGGGAGGCGGGCTAATCGGAGGCTCCATTACCGATAGCGGGCGGCAACCATTGCAGTAAGTCAGCCCAGATGAAGGTGTTACCATTTTAGACTGACAGCAGTTAGAAAACAGAACTGGTGCCTCGGTTCAGATATTACTTATAGACACTTTGTTGCAGTTTAACCCAGAGCAGTAAAACAGTGTAATTCAGCTGGAGCAGAGGAATACTAACTGCTAACACTATAGAGCTACAGTGAAGTTATCATTGACTTTGCTATCTGTACCTCCATAACAATATATACCTTTAACTTGGAACTTTTACTCCATTTCTATGAGGGAGCGCCAGACGGAGTGTCAAGGAGTATCAAAGCGAGAGTTAAGCTAATGAAAATCGGTGTCCGCACACTGTAATTAATCATATCCATCTCTAGACAGCACTATCGTTAAGGGTAATACTACTAATTTATCTACATCTTTCCATTGAAATTAATAATCTACGTTGCCTTATATTATAATCCTCTTGCAACATTGTCAACTAACACCCTACTAATCGCACCATCAGCAGCTAAGACTAATTGCTCCGCTCTCAACTCACGCTCTACTAACTGTGCCTCTTATGCTTGCTCTAACAGACGATTAATAGGAATAGAGCAGGATAACCAATATACTACATTAATCCCTTTGTAGGAGATTACTACTCCGCCAGAACTCGGGCAGATTGCGGGACCGGGGGTTTGGAGTAAACTTTCAGGGTCACCGGTTAGAAACTCTATAGGGAGAGGACACCATAACTTTACAATTGGGATCTCCTTCCCCTTTACTGGCCAGTCCCGTAAGTTCATGTGCACCAACGAGAAGAACTGAGTACTCAGAAAGACCAACTAAGACATTATACTATAGGAAGAGAGTATTGCTTAATGTTAGTGACGGATTAACTGAATGCATTATTGATGTAGGCCTTTGTTCCTCACTATAGCTTCTATCTCTATACAGTGCCTCCACTCAGACCTTTTATCTGCTAGCGACTACTGGCAGAGGGGGGGTAAGTCTGAGAAACCCCTTTCTAAGGTCACACAGTAATTTCTATAAGTGACTTTTGACCTCCCAAATTGCACATCATTCAACAGTTTGTTTCACTTACTTAATGTACTTGGGGTTCGAGCTTTTCGGGCTCCCGTGGGATCAGATGATTAGTAATGAGGTGACAACATTAACTCTGTTAATATTCCGCTTTACTTCTGCTTTGGATAAAGTAATGAAACTGTACCATACATTAAATGTTTAACGGTAATTACAACACAACAATGCCAAAAAATACAATCTTAATACTCCTATAGTCCTTATTTTTTACAATACAACCCCTTAACCATTACTACTATATATTTGCAAATATATATAATATATCGATAAATAGTTCAGTGCACTGAGTTTAGTCTATAGAGTAAGATCCCATATGACATGGGTCTAGCCGTATCCACTGTAGATAATGTTGTTCAATTTATGAAGTAATCCTTTGTCATTACAAGATCCACAGTATCAATGGATTATCTGGTAGATCTTCGCATCCTCAACAGTAGAAACTTTCAAGTATTGCTATTTTTAAGGGACTCCGGTCACTATCTATATCTATGCCTTTTAGCAGAGGACAGCCAATATAATAAGTCTCGACTCCTTTACTCCTTTCAACTGGTGTAGGGGTCTGAGTAGAGGATACATATATATATCTATCATATCATCCGTTATGATATATAATGGATGACTTTCGGAGGTGAGTAATGACAGCGATCAGCGTTTTCTCCGAGAAAATAGCTAATTAATCCACATAGAAGGGCTGTTTATCAGTAAATATAAATGTGAGTTATATAATATCCCTTTCAGTCTCGGTATTATAGCTTTGGATGATACAACGCCCTATCAGCACAGTGATAATCTTTCCTTCTCTGTTTTAGGCAGCTGGACTTCCTCACTATGTCGGTAGCAGATTAACAGGTAAGTGTTGTTATTGTCCGTAAAGCCTCTTATCTCTTTATTATTCAGATTCAGGGTAATACGGCTGTAGCAGAACTCTATGTATAATATATATATCAATATCACCCATTATAGTGGGCGCAGTCTCTGCAGTGCTTAGTATGAGTGGTAATAACCAGGCTCATTAGTGAAACGTAGCAATCACCTTATTAGCTGTTAATACAGCGCTAGTAATTTTCTCACTGAACCTATCAATGGAAATGTCCTCCTCCCCCAGCTGAGAGATTCTGGGTGGCAGCAGTGTCAGTGTGGGGGCTGGGTCTTTACCTATGGAGGTGGTCTCCGGCTTTCAATCCTCCCACCGGGTGACGCTCCCGAGAGATGTCCGCCCTTTCTGCATACTTGTGAATGGACGCGGCGGTGACTCCTTCCCTTTCGCTCGGCTTCCGGTGATGCGGCTGGCGGATCCGAGACTCTTCTCCCCCGGCCCTCCGGTACGTTGTGCTCTTGTGCTGCGGGTAGCGGCTCTACACTGCAGTTCTCCGTCTCCCAGCTTAACCGTCCTCTATGGCGCACTTGCCTCGATATTTATACTGCCCCCCTGTCTCTCTCCTCAACGGCAATATCCGGGCACCTGTACTGAGGTCTCCTTCACAGTTCTCTCCTGCACCTGAACCTCGCGACCAGGTCCCAGCTCCTGTCTCTCACCAAGGCATCAATAAATACATATTAAACTATATAATACATTACACTTACACAATTTGCAACGTTTTCAATATATAACAGTATTTATATTAAATGTCCCTCTACATTGAATGTATTATTCATATTTATTGATAGTACATCTGTTATACATGTAATGTGATTTAGGGTGCAATAACCCCTTGCTTTTAGGTGTTCCAGTGACATCGGGTATAACCAACAGGACGGAAGTCAGGTTCCGGTGTAATAAAACGTTACTTCAGTGGTTCTTTATTATTTGTGATAATGGCCCTCATTCCGAGTTGTTCGCTCGCAAGGCGATTTTAGCAGAGTTACACACGCTAAGCCGCCGCCTACTGGGAGTGAATCTTAGCTTCTTAAAATTGCGAACGATGTATTCGCAATATTGCGATTACAAACTTCTTAGCAGTTTCAGAGTAGCTTCAGACTTACTCGGCATCTGCGATCAGTTCAGTGCTTGTCGTTCCTGGTTTGACGTCACAAACACACCCAGCGTTCGCCCAGACACTCCCCCGTTTCTCCAGCCACTCCCGCGTTTTTTCGGAAACGGTAGCGTTTTTATCCACACACCTATAAAACGCCGTGTTTCCGCCCAGTAACACCCATTTCCTGTCAATCACACTACGATCTCCGCAGCGAAGAAAAAGCCGTGAGTAAAAATACTATCTTCATAGCAAAATTACTTGGCGCAGTCGCAGTGCGAACATTGCGCATGCGTACTAAGCAGAAAAACGCTGCGATGCGAAGATTATTTCCGAGCGAACGACTCGGAATGAGGGCCAATATTCGGTTGGGTCAGTATTATTATATGATGAAATGTCTGCGGTTGTATTGAAATTTCTGCAATAAGATAAACAGGAGAATTAAATAAACAATATTACGTCACAACGTACATAATTATTAGCCTCGTACAATTCCTTCTCGCCTCTCTGTGAAGAACGGAGAATAAGACTTCTGAGGATATAAGGAATAACATAGGAGCGATATCAACATATATATATCTCTTTACTAGTCGTCGGAATAATCCCGACCCGCGTATTACACATCTTCTTCCCTGTAATGCGGGGCCTTGGGACACCAGCGCTAACAATAGTGACTGGCTGCTGTGCGAGTCTCCACGAGAGCCACTGCCAAAGGGAGGACAGCAGCTTAGCTGCTGACAGGAGAAGCAGGACAAGCATTACTCACCCCTCCCCCACTCACAGTACCTCCGGCCCAATCCGTGGCACCCCCACACACCCCCTCCAGCACCAGCGGTAGCTCTGGGCCCCCTCCCCCACCTGCAGCAACCCCGCACCTGCCCCTCCTGCCGCACCACCGCATCCACCCCTCCCCCACCTGGGGCACCCCCGCAACTGCTCCCCCCCACCCGCATTGGCTCGGGACCACCACCCGTGGCACCCACGCACCCTCCCCCACCTGTGGCACTACCGCACCAGCCCCTCCCCCACCTGCGGCACCACCGCAACCACCCCTCCTGCGGCACCCCAGGGTCCCATCCGCATCTTCCCCGCACCCGCCACTCCCCCAACCAAAGCACCTACTAGGTAATTCATCAGGCTCTGCGTGCACTGTTCACGCCATTGCAAGGGGCTTCGACCCCTTAACCATTGCACGCCCTTTGTCCGTGCAGTATTTAACCACTCACACAATTATGATTGGATGTAATACTCCATATAATAAAAATATTGCACGCCACAAGGGTGTGCAAGGGTTAAGGGGGCGTAGCCCCTTACGATGGTGTGAAGGGCGCCCGTAGGGCGCGATGAATCACCTAGTCCTTAAAATAAATGGGATGTCGCATGTCATTGAAAAAAAATGCATTTCCTGCATTCCCACCTGTATTTGGTATATGTTCAATTTGTCGTCTGACGTGATCCCGACGTTCAGGATACCGACACCAGAATCCCGACAGCTGGCAACGCTGGCAGCCGGAATACAGGCGCAACAGGGCTATTCCCACTCACGGGTGTCCATAACACCCATAGAGTGTGAGTAGAACCTGTGGTGAGCGCAGCGAGCCACCAAGCCTGCAAGGGGACTTTTTGCGCTTGCCCCACTGCCGGCATGCTGGAGACTGGTATATTGACGGCCGGCATCCCGTACGCCGGTAAATCCTACTGAACCCCTGGATTTCTTTCCAGAAAATATTTTGGTGCAGTGAGTGACGAGCAAGGGGAACAGTTCCACCAAGATATTCACACTATGGAAACTCGCTACCAAGGATTTGGAACAAAAGCACGATGACTAACCATTGTATTGTGATAGTCCAGACATAATTCATAAAAGAAAAGCACACTCTCAATGCTTTTACAATCTTGTAATACTAAAAAAAAAGTGATATAAATACAATTGTGATAATGACTAGTGATAAAGGAATTCAGTTTGCTTGCAAGACCAAAAATTAAATTCATAACACACTTGTCGAAGCATCACAAGCCAGTGGCCTGATAAGTGTTTGGAAGAAATACCACTGACACAGAACTCAGATATTTGTTGCTAAAATGTGTATTTCCGTTTTCTCTGGATGTTGAATGCATACAGTAGTGTACTATTATGGTCTACGCGGGATTTAGTATCTGTGAGGATGCTTTATTATTCATTGGTGCAGACTGTTCCTCATTGTTTATTATAGTCTATGGGCTTCATTATTTGTGAGGCTGCTTCATTGCTTATCAGGACATGCTGTTCCTCATTGGACATCCCATAGCAGATTAATATTTTTTGCATTGCTAGCCTTATTCAGCTCACTCGTTGAAAGCAAAGGTTTCATTCTGAGGTTGGTCAAGATTATGAACACAGCACTTACAGAACTGTATTTCTTTCATAGCGATCAATGCAAGTAACTTTTGGTGGCATCAACTAATGCTCAAGTACTATTGATGCTTTATCTAATTTATGTCGAAAGTTATTAAATATGGCACAATATGAAATGGAGGCACTATAGTGTGGCATAATCAATCAATCAATCAATCAATCAATCAATCCAACTTTATTATCAAATATTCACGAACATGCAGAGCCAGATTAAGGGAGGGGCGACAGGGACGGCCGTCCCGGGGGCCCCCACACATTAGGGGCCCAGACACACTGCTTCAGAGGAGTCTCCTTCCGGCAGCTAAGCTGTTAATTAACAGCGGCCGCCGAGGAGCTCCTCCATGCACAGATAGTCTTGTGGGATCGCTTCACGATCCCACAAGACAGGGAGTATGTGCGCTGTACCCTGCTGCTTCGTGAGTGACAGGGGAATAGCGCCAGTGTCCTGGTGTAGCGCAGGTGTCCAGCGGCACAGCACTATACAGTGGAGCAGCTCAAAATAAAACTACAGCTCCCAGCAGCCCTTGCTGTCGGAAGGGATGTACTGTAGTTTTATTTAGAGCTTCTCCACTGTAGTGCAGTGCCGCTGGACACTGGGTGCTGTATGAGTCTCTGCAGCCAGGCAAGTGTGAGTAAGTGTGTGATGTGTATGTGTGTTTGGTGGGGGCGGGGCTTTGCCAGCAACTTTACTGGTGGGATCCCCCACAACCTCCGTTGCCCTGGGACCCCACCAATCTTAATCTGGCATGGTGAAGGGTCGCACACGTGCACTATGGCCGGTGCTTGTGGACGCAGCGCTGCAGCTGTGTCCATCTCTGAATAAGGTCCTATATCTTTTATCTAATGGCAGCACAGCAAACACATCATAGTTTGGGTTTGACAAGTCTCCTAGTATACTTTGTATCTTATTGAAAAGCCTTGAAAAGCTTTTTTTTATATACCATATACTAGGCAAGTGTACCCCAATCACTTTACTAGTCAAGGGACTTACGTTCAACTGCTGTGCAGTTACCAAACCACGCAACAATCCCATAGGTTAAAACACTTTCCACAATACAAGAATAAAAATTTCCCCACGCATTCATAAGGCACGCATTTTCCTTCATTACTGTTATACTCCGCCGCCACTGAGCACACATGACTTGCTCAGCAGCAGCAGCATCTCCTCTGTCCTGTTGCAGTGCTGCTGGGAGCGTGACAGTGACTTTCTCATGCTCCCGCGGCAGGTGCACAGAGGATCCTAGGGGCTGGGTAGCATTGGATGCCGTGTTGCTGGCACTGCCAGGCAGAGGTAGCCAAAGAAACAGTGACAGCGCCGGCTTGGGCGTGAGTATGTATGTCACAGGCTGAGAGACACAGAGTGGAGGAGGGGACACAGGATAAGAGACACAGAGTGATGGAGGGAGCACAGACTGAGAGACACAGAGTGAAGGAGGGGGCACAGGATAAGAGACACAGAGTGAAGGAGGGAGCACAGACTGAGAGACACAGAGAGAAGGAGGGGGCACAGGATAAGAGACACAGAGTGAAGGAGGGAGCACAGACTGAGAGACACAGAGTGATGGAGGGAGCACAGACTGAGAGACACAGAGTGAAGGAGGGGGCACAGGATAAGAGACACAGAGTGAAGGAGGGGGCACAGGATAAGAGACACAGAGTGAAGGAGGGGGCACAGGATAAGAGACACAGAGTGATGGAGGGAGCACAGACTGAGAGACACAGAGTGAAGGAGGGAGCACAGGATAAGAGACACAGAGTGATGGAGGGAGCACAGGATAAGAGACACAGAGTGATGGAGGGAGCACAGACTGAGAGACACAGAGTGAAGGAGGGGGCACAGGATAAGAGACACAGAGTGAAAGAGGGAGCACAGGATAAGAGACACAGAGAGAAGGAGGGGGCACAGGATAAGAGACACAGAGTGAAGGAGGGAGCACAGACTGAGAGACACAGAGTGAAAGAGGGAGCACAGACTGAGAGACACAGAGTGAAGGAGGGGGCACAGGATAAGAGACACAGAGTGAAAGAGGGAGCACAGGATAAGAGACACAGAGTGAAGGAGGGGGCACAGGATAAGAAACACAGAGTGATGGAGGGAGCACAGACTGAGAGACACAGAGTGAAGGAGGGGGCACAGGATAAGAGACACAGAGTGAAGGAGGGAGCACAGACTGAGAGACACAGAGTGAAAGAGGGAGCACATACTGAGAGACACAGAGTGAAGGAGGGAGCACAGACTGAGAGACACAGAGTGATGGAGGGAGCATAGACTGAGATACACAGAGAGAAGGAGGGGGCACAGGATAAGAGACACAGAGTGAAGGAGGGGGCACAGGATAAGAGACACAGAGTGAAGGAGGAAGCACAGACTGAGAGACACAGAGTGATGGATGGAGCACAGACTGAGAGACACAGAGTGAAGGAGGGGGCACAGGATAAGAGACACAGAGTGAAGGAGGGGGCACAGGATAAGAGACACAGAGTGATGGAGGGAGCACAGACTGAGAGACACAGAGTGAAGGAGGGGGCACAGGATAAGAGACACAGAGTGAAGGAGGGAGCACAGACTGAGAGACACAGAGTGAAAGAGGGAGCACAGACTGAGAGACACAGAGAGAAGGAGGGGGCACAGGATAAGAGACACAGAGTGAAGGAGGGAGCACAGACTGAGAGACACAGAGTGATGGAGGGAGCACAGACTGAGAGACAAAGAGAGAAGGAGGGGGCACAGGATAAGAGACACAGAGTGAAGGAGGGGGCACAGGATAAGAGACACAGAGTGAAGGAGGAAGCACAGACTGAGAGACACAGAGTGATGTATGGAGCACAGACTGAGAGACACAGAGTGAAGGAGGGGGCACAGGATAAGAGACACAGAGTGAAGGAGGGGGCACAGGATAAGAGACACAGAGTGATGGAGGGAGCACAGACTGAGAGACACAGAGTGAAGGAGGGAGCACAGGATAAGAGACACAGAGTGAAGGAGGGGGCACAGGATAAGAGACACAGAGTGATGGAGGGAGCACAGGATAAGAGACACAGAGTGATGGAGGGAGCACAGACTGAGAGACACAGAGTGAAGGAGGGGGCACAGGATAAGAGACACAGAGTGAAAGAGGGAGCACAGGATAAGAGACACAGAGAGAAGGAGGGGGCACAGGATAAGAGACACAGAGTGAAGGAGGGAGCACAGACTGAGAGACACAGAGTGAAAGAGGGAGCACAGACTGAGAGACACAGAGTGAAGGAGGGGGCACAGGATAAGAGACACAGAGTGAAAGAGGGAGCACAGGATAAGAGACACAGAGTGAAGGAGGGGGCACAGGATAAGAAACACAGAGTGATGGAGGGAGCACAGACTGAGAGACACAGAGTGAAGGAGGGGGCACAGGATAAGAGACACAGAGTGAAGGAGGGAGCACAGACTGAGAGACACAGAGTGAAAGAGGGAGCACAGACTGAGAGACACAGAGTGAAGGAGGGAGCACAGACTGAGAGACACAGAGTGATGGAGGGAGCACAGACTGAGAGACACAGAGAGAAGGAGGGGGCACAGGATAAGAGACACAGAGTGAAGGAGGGGGCACAGGATAAGAGACACAGAGTGAAGGAGGAAGCACAGACTGAGAGACACAGAGTGATGGATGGAGCACAGACTGAGAGACACAGAGTGAAGGAGGGGGCACAGGATAAGAGACACAGAGTGAAGGAGGGGGCACAGGATAAGAGACACAGAGTGATGGAGGGAGCACAGACTGAGAGACACAGAGTGAAAGAGGGAGCACAGACTGAGAGACACAGAGTGAAGGAGGGGGCACAGGATAAGAGACACAGAGTGAAAGAGGGAGCACAGACTGAGAGACACAGAGTGAAGGAGGGGGCACAGGATAAGAGACACAGAGTGAAGGAGGGGGCACAGGATAAGAAACACAGAGTGATGGAGGGAGCACAGACTGAGAGACACAGAGTGAAGGAGGGGGCACAGGATAAGAGACACAGAGTGAAGGAGGGAGCACAGACTGAGAGACACAGAGTGAAGGAGGGCGCACAGGATAAGATACACAGAGTGAAGGAGGGGGCACAGGATAAGAGACACAGAGTGAAGGAGGGAGCACAGACTGAGAGACACAGAGTGAAGGAGGGAGCACAGGATAAGAGACACAGAGTGAAGGAGGGGGCACAGGATAAGAGACACAGAGTGATGGAGAGAGCACAGACTGAGAGATACAGAGTGAAGGAGGGGGCACAGATAAGAGACACAGAGTGATGGAGGGAGCACAGACTGAGAGACACAGAGTGAAGGAGGGGGCACAGGATAAGAGACACAGAGTGAAGGAGGGAGCACAGACTGAGAGACACAGAGTGAAGGTGGGGGCACAGGATAAGAGACACAGAGTGAGAGACACAGAGTGAAGGAGGGGGCACAGGATAAGAGACACAGAGTGAAGGAGGGGGCACAGGATAAGAGACACTGAGTGATGGAGGGAGCACAGACTGATAGACACAGAGTGAAGGAGGGGGCACAGGATATGAGACATAGAGTGATGGAGGGAGCACAGACTGAGATATACAGAGTGAAGGAGGGGGCACAGATAAGAGACACAGAGTGATGGAGGGAGCACAGACTGAGAGACACAGAGTGAAGGAGGGGGCACAGGATAAGAGACACAGAGTGAAAGAGGGAGCACAGGATAAGCGACACAGAGAGAAGGAGGGGGCACAGGATAAGAGACACAGAGTGAAGGAGGGAGCACAGACTGAGAGACACAGAGTGAAAGAGGGAGCACAGACTGAGAGACACAGAGTGAAGGAGGGGGCACAGGATAAGAGACACAGAGTGAAAGAGGGAGCACTGGATAAGAGACACAGAGTGAAGGAGGGGGCACAGGATAAGAAACACAGAGTGATGGAGGGAGCACAGACTGAGAGACACAGAGTGAAGGAGGGGGCACAGGATAAGAGACACAGAGTGAAGGAGGGAGCACAGACTGAGAGACACAGAGTGAAAGAGGGAGCACAGACTGAGAGACACAGAGTGAAGGAGGGAGCACAGACTGAGAGACACAGAGTGATGGAGGGAGCACAGACTGAGAGACACAGAGAGAAGGAGGGGGCACAGGATAAGAGACACAGAGTGAAGGAGGGGGCACAGGATAAGAGACACAGAGTGAAGGAGGAAGCACAGACTGAGAGACACAGAGTGATGGATGGAGCACAGACTGAGAGACACAGAGTGAAGGAGGGGGCACAGGATAAGAGACACAGAGTGAAGGAGGGGGCACAGGATAAGAGACACAGAGTGATGGAGGGAGCACAGACTGAGAGACACAGAGTGAAGGAGGGGGCACAGGATAAGAGACACAGAGTGAAGGAGGGAGCACAGACTGAGAGACACAGAGTGAAAGAGGGAGCACAGACTGAGAGACACAGAGAGAAGGAGGGGGCACAGGATAAGAGACACAGAGTGAAGGAGGGAGCACAGGATAAGAGACACAGAGTGATGGAGGGAGCACAGACTGAGAGACAAAGAGAGAAGGAGGGGGCACAGGATAAGAGACACAGAGTGAAGGAGGGGGCACAGGATAAGAGACACAGAGTGAAGGAGGAAGCACAGACTGAGAGACACAGAGTGATGTATGGAGCACAGACTGAGAGACACAGAGTGAAGCAGGGGGCACAAGATAAGAGACACAGAGTGAAGGAGGGGGCACAGGATAAGAGACACAGAGTGATGGAGGGAGCACAGACTGAGAGACACAGAGTGAAGGAGGGGGCACAGGATAAGAGACACAGAGTGAAGGAGGGGGCACAGGATAAGAGACACAGAGTGATGGAGGGAGCACAGACTGAGAGACACAGAGTGAAGGAGGGGGCACAGGATAAGAGACACAGAGTGATGGAGGGAGCACAGGATAAGAGACACAGAGTGATGGAGGGAGCACAGACTGAGAGACACAGAGTGAAGGAGGGGGCACAGGATAAGAGACACAGAGTGAAAGAGGGAGCACAGGATAAGAGACACAGAGAGAAGGAGGGGGCACAGGATAAGAGACACAGAGTGAAGGAGGGAGCACAGACTGAGAGACACAGAGTGAAAGAGGGAGCACAGACTGAGAGACACAGAGTGAAGGAGGGGGCACAGGATAAGAGACACAGAGTGAAAGAGGGAGCACAGGATAAGAGACACAGAGTGAAGGAGGGGGCACAGGATAAGAAACACAGAGTGATGGAGGGAGCACAGACTGAGAGACACAGAGTGAAGGAGGGGGCACAGGATAAGAGACACAGAGTGAAGGAGGGAGCACAGACTGAGAGACACAGAGTGAAAGAGGGAGCACAGACTGAGAGACACAGAGTGAAGGAGGGAGCACAGACTGAGAGACACAGAGTGATGGAGGGAGCACAGACTGAGAGACACAGAGAGAAGGAGGGGGCACAGGATAAGAGACACAGAGTGAAGGAGGGGGCACAGGATAAGAGACACAGAGTGAAGGAGGAAGCACAGACTGAGAGACACAGAGTGATGGATGGAGCACAGACTGAGAGACACAGAGTGAAGGAGGGGGCACAGGATAAGAGACACAGAGTGAAGGAGGGGGCACAGGATAAGAGACACAGAGTGATGGAGGGAGCACAGACTGAGAGACACAGAGTGAAAGAGGGAGCACAGACTGAGAGACACAGAGTGAAGGAGGGGGCACAGGATAAGAGACACAGAGTGAAAGAGGGAGCACAGGATAAGAGACACAGAGTGAAGGAGGGGGCACAGGATAAGAAACACAGAGTGATGGAGGGAGCACAGACTGAGAGACACAGAGTGAAGGAGGGGGCACAGGATAAGAGACACAGAGTGAAGGAGGGAGCACAGACTGAGAGACACAGAGTGAAGGAGGGCGCACAGGATAAGATACACAGAGTGAAGGAGGGGGCACAGGATAAGAGACACAGAGTGAAGGAGGGAGCACAGACTGAGAGACACAGAGTGAAGGAGGGAGCACAGGATAAGAGACACAGAGTGAAGGAGGGGGCACAGGATAAGAGACACAGAGTGATGGAGAGAGCACAGACTGAGAGATACAGAGTGAAGGAGGGGGCACAGATAAGAGACACAGAGTGATGGAGGGAGCACAGACTGAGAGACACAGAGTGAAGGAGGGGGCACAGGATAAGAGACACAGAGTGATGGAGGGAGCACAGACTGAGAGACACAAAGTGAAGGAGGGGGCACAGGATAAGAGACACAGAGTGAGAGACACAGAGTGAAGGAGGGGGCACAGGATAAGAGACACAGAGTGAAGGAGGGGGCACAGGATAAGAGACACTGAGTGATGGAGGGAGCACAGACTGATAGACACAGAGTGAAGGAGGGGGCACAGGATAAGAGACATAGAGTGATGGAGGGAGCACAGACTGAGATATACAGAGTGAAGGAGGGGGCACAGATAAGAGACACAGAGTGATGGAGGGAGCACAGACTGAGAGACACAGAGTGAAGGAGGGGGCACAAGATAAGAGACACAGAGTGAAGGAGGGAGCACAGACAGAGAGACACAGAGTGATGGAGGGAGCACAGACTGAGAGACAAAGAGAGAAGGAGGGGGCACAGGATAAGAGACACAGAGTGAAGGAGGGGGCACAGGATAAGAGACACAGAGTGAAGGAGGAAGCACAGACTGAGAGACACAGAGTGATGTATGGAGCACAGACTGAGAGACACAGAGTGAAGCAGGGGGCACAAGATAAGAGACACAGAGTGAAGTAGGGGGCACAGGATAAGAGACACAGAGTGATGGAGGGAGCACAGACTGAGAGACACAGAGTGAAGGAGGGGGCACAGGATAAGAGACACAGAGTGAAGGAGGGGGCACAGGATAAGAGACACAGAGTGATGGAGGGAGCACAGACTGAGAGACACAGAGTGAAGGAGGGGGCACAGGATAAGAGACACAGAGTGATGGAGGGAGCACAGGATAAGAGACACAGAGTGATGGAGGGAGCACAGACTGAGAGACACAGAGTGAAGGAGGGGGCACAGGATAAGAGACACAGAGTGAAAGAGGGAGCACAGGATAAGAGACACAGAGAGAAGGAGGGGGCACAGGATAAGAGACACAGAGTGAAGGAGGGAGCACAGACTGAGAGACACAGAGTGAAAGAGGGAGCACAGACTGAGAGACACAGAGTGAAGGAGGGGGCACAGGATAAGAGACACAGAGTGAAAGAGGGAGCACAGGATAAGAGACACAGAGTGAAGGAGGGGGCACAGGATAAGAAACACAGAGTGATGGAGGGAGCACAGACTGAGAGACACAGAGTGAAGGAGGGGGCACAGGATAAGAGACACAGAGTGAAGGAGGGAGCACAGACTGAGAGACACAGAGTGAAAGAGGGAGCACAGACTGAGAGACACAGAGTGAAGGAGGGAGCACAGACTGAGAGACACAGAGTGATGGAGGGAGCACAGACTGAGAGACACAGAGAGAAGGAGGGGGCACAGGATAAGAGACACAGAGTGAAGGAGGGGGCACAGGATAAGAGACACAGAGTGAAGGAGGAAGCACAGACTGAGAGACACAGAGTGATGGATGGAGCACAGACTGAGAGACACAGAGTGAAGGAGGGGGCACAGGATAAGAGACACAGAGTGAAGGAGGGGGCACAGGATAAGAGACACAGAGTGATGGAGGGAGCACATACTGAGAGACACAGAGTGAAAGAGGGAGCACAGACTGAGAGACACAGAGTGAAGGAGGGGGCACAGGATAAGAGACACAGAGTGAAAGAGGGAGCACAGGATAAGAGACACAGAGTGAAGGAGGGGGCACAGGATAAGAAACACAGAGTGATGGAGGGAGCACAGACTGAGAGACACAGAGTGAAGGAGGGGGCACAGGATAAGAGACACAGAGTGAAGGAGGGAGCACAGACTGAGAGACACAGAGTGAAGGAGGGAAAAAAGGATAAGATACACAGAGTGAAGGAGGGGGCACAGGATAAGAGACACAGAGTGAAGGAGGGAGCACAGACTGAGAGACACAGAGTGAAGGAGGGAGCACAGGATAAGAGACACAGAGTGAAGGAGGGGGCACAGGATAAGAGAAACAGAGTGATGGAGAGAGCACAGACTGAGAGATACAGAGTGAAGGAGGGGGCACAGATAAGAGACACAGAGTGATGGAGGGAGCACAGACTGAGAGACACAGAGTGAAGGAGGGGGCACAGGATAAGAGACACAGAGTGATGGAGGGAGCACAGACTGAGAGACACAGAGTGAAGGAGGGGGCACAGGATAAGAGACACAGAGTGAGAGACACAGAGTGAAGGAGGGGGCACAGGATAAGAGACACAAAGTGAAGGAGGGGGCACAGGATAAGAGACACTGAGTGATGGAGGGAGCACAGACTGATAGACACAGAGTGAAGGAGGGGGCACAGGATAAGAGACATAGAGTGATGGAGGGAGCACAGACTGAGATATACAGAGTGAAGGAGGGGGCACAGATAAGAGACACAGAGTGATGGAGGGAGCACAGACTGAGAGACAGGAGGGGGCACAGGATAAGAGACACAGAGTGAAGGAGGGAGCACAGACTGAGAGACACAGAGTGAAAGAGGGAACACAGACTGAGAGACACAGAGTGAAGGAGGGGGCACAGGATAAGAGACACAGAGAGAAGGAGGGGGCACAGGATAAGAGACACGGAGTGAAGGAGGGAGCACAGACTGAGAGACACAGAGTGATGGAGGGAGCACAGACTGAGAGACACAGAGAGAAGGAGGGGGCACAGGATAAGAGATACAGAGTGAAGGAGGGGGCACAGGATAAGAGACACAGAGTGAAGGAAGGAGCACAGACTGAGAGACACAGAGTGATGAAGGGAGCACAGACTGAGAGACACAGAGAGAAGGAGGGGGCACAGGATAAGAGACACACAGTGAAGGAGGGGGCACAGGATAAGAGACACAGAGTGAAGGAGGAAGCACAGACTGAGAGACACAGAGTGATGGATGGAGCACAGACTGAGACACAGAGTGAAGGAGGGGGCACAGGATAAGAGACACAGAGAGAAGGAGGGGGCACAGGATAAGAGACACAGAGTGAAGGAGGGAGCACAGACTGAGAGACACAGAGTGATGGAGGGAGCACAGACTGAGAGACAAAGAGAGAAGGAGGGGGCACAGGATAAGAGACACAGAGTGAAGGAGGGGGCACAGGATAAGAGACACAGAGTGATGGAGGGAGCACAGACTGAGAGACACAGAGTGAAGGAGGGGGCACAGGATAAGAGACACAGAGTGAAGGAGGGGGCACAGGATAAGAGACACAGAGTGATGGAGGGAGCACAGACTGAGAGACACAGAGTGAAGGAGGGGGCACAGGATAAGAGACACAGAGTGATGGAGGGAGCACAGGATAAGAGACACAGAGTGATGGAGGGAGCACAGACTGAGAGACACAGAGTGAAGGAGGGGGCACAGGATAAGAGACACAGAGTGAAAGAGGGAGCACAGGATAAGAGACACAGAGAGAAGGAGGGGGCACAGGATAAGAGACACAGAGTGAAGGAGGGAGCACAGAATGAGAGACACAGAGTGAAAGAGGGAGCACAGACAGAGACACAGAGTGAAGGAGGGGGCACAGGATAAGAGACACAGAGTGAAAGAGGGAGCACAGGATAAGAGACACAGAGTGAAGGAGGGGGCACAGGATAAGAAACACAGAGTGATGGAGGGAGCACAGACTGAGAGACACAGAGTGAAGGAGGGGGCACAGGATAAGAGACACAGAGTGAAGGAGGGAGCACAGACTGAGAGATACAGAGTGAAAGAGGGAGCACAGACTGAGAGACACAGAGTGAAGGAGGGAGCACAGACTGAGAGACACAGAGTGATGGAGGGAGCACAGACTGAGAGACACAGAGAGAAGGAGGGGGCACAGGATAAGAGACACAGAGTGAAGGAGGGGGCACAGGATAAGAGACACAGAGTGAAGGAGGAAGCACAGACTGAGAGACACAGAGTGATGGATGGAGCACAGACTGAGAGACACAGAGTGAAGGAGGGGGCACAGGATAAGAGACACAGAGTGAAGGAGGGGGCACAGGATAAGAGACACAGAGTGATGGAGGGAGCACAGACTGAGAGACACAGAGTGAAAGAGGGAGCACAGACTGAGAGACACAGAGTGAAGGAGGGGCACAGGATAAGAGACACAGAGTGAAAGAGGGAGCACAGGATAAGAGACACAGAGTGAAGGAGGGGGCACAGGATAAGAAACACAGAGTGATGGAGGGAGCACAGACTGAGAGACACAGAGTGAAGGAGGGGGCACAGGATAAGAGACACAGAGTGAAGGAGGGAGCACAGACTGAGAGACACAGAGTGAAGGAGGGCGCACAGGATAAGATACACAGAGTGAAGGAGGGGGCACAGGATAAGAGACACAGAGTGAAGGAGGGAGCACAGACTGAGAGACACAGAGTGAAGGAGGGAGCACAGGATAAGAGACACAGAGTGAAGGAGGGGGCACAGGATAAGAGACACAGAGTGATGGAGGGAGCACAGACTGAGAGATACAGAGTGAAGGAGGGGGCACAGATAAGAGACACAGAGTGATGGAGGGAGCACAGACTGAGAGACACAGAGTGAAGGAGGGGGCACAGGATAAGAGACACAGAGTGATGGAGGGAGCACAGACTGAGAGACACAGAGTGAAGGAGGGGGCACAGGATAAGAGACACAGAGTGAGAGACACAGAGTGAAGGAGGGGGCACAGGATAAGAGACACAGAGTGAAGGAGGGGGCACAGGATAAGAGACACTGAGTGATGGAGGGAGCACAGACTGATAGACACAGAGTGAAGGAGGGGGCACAGGATAAGAGACATAGAGTGATGGAGGGAGCACAGACTGAGATATACAGAGTGAAGGAGGGGGCACAGATAAGAGACACAGAGTGATGGAGGGAGCACAGACTGAGAGACACAGAGTGAAAGAGGGAACACAGACTGAGAGACACAGAGTGAAGGAGGGGGCACAGGATAAGAGACACAGAGAGAAGGAGGGGGCACAGGATAAGAGACACAGAGTGAAGGAGGGAGCACAGACTGAGAGACACAGAGTGATGGAGGGAGCACAGACTGAGAGACACAGAGAGAAGGAGGGGGCACAGGATAAGAGATACAGAGTGAAGGAGGGGGCACAGGATAAGAGACACAGAGTGAAGGAAGGAGCACAGACTGAGAGACACAGAGTGATGGAGGGAGCACAGACTAAGAGACACAGAGAGAAGGAGGGGGCACAGGATAAGAGACACAGAGTGAAGGAGGGGGCACAGGATAAGAGACACAGAGTGAAGGAGGAAGCACAGACTGAGAGACACAGAGTGATGGATGGAGCACAGACTGAGACACAGAGTGAAGGAGGGGGCACAGGATAAGAGACACAGAGTGAAGGAGGGGGCACAGGATAAGAGACACAGAGTGATGGAGGGAGCACAGACTGAGAGACACAGAGTGAAGGAGGGGGCACAGGATAAGAGACACAGAGTGATGGAGGGAGCACAGGATAAGAGACACAGAGTGATGGAGGGAGCACAGACTGAGAGACACAGAGTGAAGGAGGGGGCACAGGATAAGAGACACAGAGTGAAAGAGGGAGCACAGGATAAGAGACACAGAGAGAAGGAGGGGGCACAGGATAAGAAACACAGAGTGAAGGAGGGAGCACAGACTGAGAGACACAGAGTGAAGGAGGGGGCACAGGATAAGGGACACAGAGTGAAGGAGGGAGCACAGTCTGAGAGACACAGAGTGAAGGAGGGAGCACAGGATAAGAGACACAGAGTGAAGGAGGGGGCACAGGATAAGAGACACAGAGTGATGGAGGGAGCACAGACTGAGAGATACAGAGTGAAGGAGGGGGCACAGATAAGAGACACAGAGTGATGGAGGGAGCACAGACTGAGAGACACAGAGTGAAGGAGGGGGCACAGGATAAGAGACACAGAGTGATGGAGGGAGCACAGACTGAAAGACACAGAGTGAAGGAGGGGGCACATGATAAGAGACACAGAGTGAAGGAGGGAGCACAGACTGAGAGACACAGAGTGAAGGAGGGAGCACAGGATAAGAGACACAGAGTGAAGGAGGGGGCACAGGATAAGAGACACAGAGTGATGGAGGGAGCACAGACTGAGAGATACAGAGTGAAGGAGGGGGCACAGATAAGAGACACAGAGTGATGGAGGGAGCACAGACTGAGAGACACAGAGTGAAGGAGGGGGCACAGGATAAGAGACACAGAGTGATGGAGGGAGCACAGACTGAAAGACACAGAGTCAAGGAGGGGGCACAGGATAAGAGACACAGAGTGAAGGAGGGAGCACAGACTGAGAGACACAGAGTGAAGGAGGGAGCACAGGATAAGAGACACAGAGTGAAGGAGGGGGCACAGGATAAGAGACACAGAGTGAAGGAGGGGGCACAGGATAAGAGACACTGAGTGATGGAGGGAGCACAGACTGATAGACACAGAGTGAAGGATGGGGCACAGGATAAGAGACATAGAGTGATGGAGGGAGCACAGACTGAGAGATACAGAGTGAAGGAGGGGGCACAGATAAGAGACACAGAGTGATGGAGGGAGCACAGACTGAGAGACACAGAGTGAAGGAGGGAGCACAGGATAAGAGACAAAGAGTGAAGGAGGGGTCACAGGATAAGAGACACAGAGTGAAGGAGGGGGCACAGGATAAGAGACACTGAGTGATGGAGGGAGCACAGACTGATAGACACAGAGTGAAGGATGGGGCACAGGATAAGAGACATAGAGTGATGGAGGGAGCACAGACTGAGAGATACAGAGTGAAGGAGGTGGCACAGATAAGAGACACAGAGTGATGGAGGGAGCACAGACTGAGAGACACAGAGTGAAGGAGGGAGCACAGGATAAGAGACAAAGAGTGAAGGAGGGGGCACAGGATAAGAGACACTGAGTGATGGTGGGAGCACAGACTGAAAGACACAGAGTGAAGGAGGGGGCACAGGATAAGAGACACAGAGTGATGGAGGGAGCACAGACTGAGAGACACAGAGTGAAGGAGGGGGCACAGGATAAGAGACACAGAGTGATGGAGGGAGCACAGACTGAAAGACACAGAGTGAAGGAGGGGGCACAGGATAAGAGACACAGAGTGAAGGAGGGAGCACAGACTGAGAGACACAGAGTGAAGGAGGGAGCACAGGATAAGAGACACAGAGTGAAGGAGGGGGCACAGGATAAGAGACACAGAGTGATGGAGGGAGCACAGACTGAGAGATACAGAGTGAAGGAGGGGGCACAGGATAAGAGACACAGAGTGAAGGAGGGAGCACAGACTGAGAGACACAGAGTGAAGGAGGGGGCACAGGATAAGAGACACAGAGTGAAGGAGGGGGCACAAGATAAGAGACACAGAGTGATGGAGGGAGCACAGACTGAGAGATACAGAGTGAAGGAGGGGGCACAGTATAAGAGACACAGAGTGATGGAGGGAGCATAGACTGAGGGACACAGAGTGAAGGAGGGAGCACAGGATAAGAGACACAGAGTGAAGGAGGGGGCACAGGATAAGAGACACTGAGTGATGGAGGGAGCACAGACTGAGAGACACAGAGTGAGGGAGGGGGCACAGGATTAGAGACATAGAGTGATGGAGGGAGCAGAGACTGAGAGACACAGAGTGAAGGAGGGGGCACAGGATAAGAGACACAGAGTGAAGGAGGGAGCACAGACTGAGAGACACAGAGTGAAGGAGGGGCACAGGCTTAGAGACACAGAGTGAAGGAGGAGGGGATGCCTGCTGGGAGATGCTGGGAGAAGATGATGGTGTGGCTGAAAAATGCAAGGGGGAGATATCAGTGTGGCTGATAGTAACAGGGGGGAAATGACGGCGTGACTGAGAGACGCTGGGGGGAGATTACTTTGTGGCTGAGAGTAGCAGGGGGAAGATGATGGTGTGGGGGAAGATGATGGTATGGTTGGAAGACAGCAGGGAGAACATGATTGCACGGCTGGGAGATGCATAGGGTAGACGGTAGACTGGTGGCATGAATCTGGTTGAATCTCTGTTGTATGATGATGACTACACAAACAGGCATCCTCCATGTGATTTCCTGCATGAATAGTGAATACCGACTGAAGAAGTCTGACCAGGGAGGATACATTTCTTCAGAGGTTCCCCATTGTGAGAAACCACCATATAGGTAAGGCGCATATGGAATGGAAACGAATGTTCTCAGAGTGATGAGAAATGGGGACGTGTCATGTTGACATGCCCCATTTCGTTGGCCATGCCAATTGGGGGGCACGCACATAGAGTACCACTAAGGAATTTTTTCTACTTGCACCACTGGTTCACAAAACAGAAATATTTTTCTTATTGGTGCTAACAATAATATACTGTATTACAAATCTGTGTGTATCTGGCAAATTAAGGCATGGGGATTTTGTACATGTTTTGATCAAAACATTTAAGCTTGAAGCCTGTCATCAAGGGACGCCAATTCTCTGCAAGTCCCTACACTAGCATCAATGCCTAGCACACCATTACATTGCAATAAAATGCACTCACCTCTCCGGTACAGAGGGCAACATCTATACTCTGGGGCTGGCTTGAGAGTCAAACTTAACTAGGCTTTATATTAGAGATGAGCGGGTTCGGTTCCCTGAGAACCGAACCCTACCGGACTTCACTACCCGAGCCCGGATCCGAGTCCGGCTCGGGTTTTCACGCCTGACTCGGAACCAGAACAAGGCAAAACGTCATCATCCCGCTGTGGGATTCTCCTTGGTTTTGGATTCCATATAAGGAGCCGCGCATCGACGCCATTCACACTTCGACATTGGAGAGTGTAGTGAGAGGACGTGTCTCCATCCTCAGTGTCTCTGCCAGTGTCTGTGCGGGAGGGAAAGTGGGGTGGCGATACCAGTGCTGTCTTGTGCTGCTCAGTCCAGTGTAGTGTCTTATGCTGCATCAGTCCAGTGCAGTGGTGCTCTGTTGTCCTGCATCAGTCCAGTGGTTGTGTCTTGTGCTGCATCAGTCCAGTCACAGTGGTTGTGTCCTCTGCTGCCATATGTCCAGTGCTGTTGTATAAGTCCAGTCCATTGCAGTGGTGCTGTGTTGTCCTGCATCAGTCCAGTGGTGGTGTCCCTGTGCTGCTGTGTATGTCCAGTGTTACTGCCGTATATGTCCAGTGATACTGCCGTATATGTCCAGCGGTACTGCCGTATAAATCCAGTGATACTGCCGTATATGTCCAGTGGTCCTGCCGTATAAATCCAGTGATACTGCCATATATGTCCAGTGGTCCTGGCGTATAAATCCAGTCCAGTGATACTGCCGTATATGTCCAGCGGTACTGCCGTATAAATCCAGTGATACTGCCGTATATGTCCAGTGATACTGCCGTATATGTCCTGGGGTACTGCCGTATAAATCCAGTGATACTGCCGTATATGTCCAGTGGTACTGCCGTATATGTCCAGTGGTACTGGCGTATAAATCCAGTCCAGTGATACTGCCGTATATAGCCAGCGGTACTGCCGTATAAATCCAGTGATGCTGCCGTATATGTCCAGACATACTGCCATATATGTCCAGCAGTACTGCCGTATAAATCCAGTGATACTGCTGTATATGTCCAGTGGTACTGGCGTATAAATCCAGTCCAGTGATACTGCCATATATGTCCAGCGGTACTGCCATATAAATCCAGTGATAGTGCCGTATATGCCCAGTGATACTGCCGTATATGTACAGCGGTACTGCCGTATAAATCCAGTGATACTGCCGTATATGTCCAGTGGTACTGCCGTATAAGTCAAGTCCAGTGGTGCTGCCATATAAGTTCAGTGGTGCTGTCCTGTGCTGTATATTATTTACTCCAAATAAAGGGGTTATTAATATTTAATCCAAATAATTTTTACAGGGATTGCCCTATGTGGTGTGGTGTCTATGCTGTCCTGTGCTGCATTTTGTTGTATAACTCCAGAAAAATAATGGACAACAAAAATTTGGAGGATAAAATAGGGAAAGATCAAGAACCACTTCCTCCTACTGCTGCTGCTGCTGCTGCCGCTGCTGTTGTTGCTGCTGGGAGTCGATCGTCATCCCAGAGGGGAAGTCATTTGACCACTTGTACTACTTCAACTAAGTAACTGACTGCCCAACAGTCATTTGCGAGGAAATATGACAGCAGTCACCCTGTTGCAAAGCGGATTACTGAGGCCATAACAGTGGGACTGCAGTGCCACTCCTAGATGGGCCAGGTGTTTGTGCCACACACTTGTGTCGCTTAGCTTAGTCATACAGCTACCTCACTGCACCTCTTTTACTTCTTTGCATGATGTGCTATTTGTGGACTAGTTTTTTTAAGTGCCATTCTGTCTGCAACTGCCGTGCCACTCCTAGATGGGCCAGGTGTTTGTGCCGCACACTTGTGTTGCTTAGCTTAGTCATACAGCTACCTCATTGCACCTCTTCTACATCTTTGCATGAGGAGCTGTTTGGGGCCTAGTTTTTGAATAGTGCCATCTCGTCTGCTCTGCAACTGCAGTGCCACTCCTAGATGGGCCAGGTGTTTTTGCCGCACACTTGTGTCGCTTAGCTTAGTTATACAACCACCTCTGTGCAACCTTTTGGCCTAGAAACAATATTGTGAGGAGTTCCATGTTCAGAATAGACTGGAAATGAGAGGAAATGAATGTTATTGAGGTTAATAATACCATAGGATCAAAATTACCCCCAAATTCTGTGATTTTAGCTGTTTTTATGTTTTTTTCAAAAATCATCCAGATCCAAAACCAAAACCAAAACACGAAAGGGTTGTTTTGGCAAAACCAATAAAGATCGAAAACACGAGCATGGAACCACAACCAAAACACAAAACACGAAAAGTGCTCGCCGCACATCTCTACTTTATATACTGTAGCCTTGATTGAAAGCAGCTGTGATACCACCTGGTAAAATGTTGAAATAAACCAGAAACGAAATATGCCCACACGCAGTTTTACCCACATTTTACATGGTTCCAGGTGCATGGATTAATGCTATATATGTATACAATGCATCCGGAAAGTATTCACAGCGCTTCACTTTTTCCACTTTTTGTTATGTTACAGCCTTATTCCTCAGTTTGGCACTCGGTTAGGCAGACTCGGCGTTACACCGGGTGCGAGTTGCTTGTAATTCACAGCCAGCAGTGAGTCAGAAATCATGTACAGCTGCATGTTACTTAGAGGCAGGAAGTCTCTGTGATCACCAGCGCTGATGGGTGGCAGGACCCCTCTATCAGTCCAGCACACACAAGGTCAGCTCTGCCTCCCTAAGGTAAGGGGCAGGTCCATCAGGCAGGCCACCATGCTTTCTGCACTGGGAAATCCTCTGATATTGCTTAAAATGGTCTGCAGGGGGCCAGGGATAACTCATTGATGGTCTGGGCAGTAGTGGGCCCCTTAGTCCTCAGGGTCTCCAGTGCAATGCTCCTGCTGCACCAATGGTAGTTCTGCCTCTGGTTCAGCTATCCTGGCACAGGCAGGCGAAGGTAGCAGATACATGCAAAGTTTAAACCTATATATGCTCATATGCATATGCTACTGTCCTGGGCGTACACAGAGCAATTTCACACAAGATACATTGTGCCAATTGGCATGGTACTAACACTGCATTTATTTTAAACAAATTTAGTATTTTGAATATTTGTATTATCTTTTCTTTTTTACTAGATACTAACCTGCGTTAGTGTTTTTCTTAGTGTTAGGTGATTTTTTATATTATTTGCTGTAATATTAGGAGTATTGCAGTCTTATAGCTTCTCTGAGGTCTAGTATACCGGTTACGTATAACAGCAAATCAAAATTTACAATACAGGTTGAGTATCCCTTATCCAAAATGCTTGGGACCAGAGGTATTTTGGATATCGGATTTTTCCGTATTTTGGAATAATTGCATACCATAATGAGATATCATGGCAATGGGACCTAAATCTAAGCACATAATGCATTTATGTTTTATATGCGCCTTATACACACAGCCTGAAGGTCATTTTAGACAATATTTTTTATAACTTTGTGCATTAAACAAAGTGTGTCTACATTCACACAATTCATTTATGTTTCATATACACCTTATATACACAGTCTGAAGGTCATTTAATACAATATTTTTAATAACTGTGTGTATTAAACAAAGTTTGTGTACATTGAGCCATCAGAAAACAAAAGTTTCACTATCTCACTCTCGCTCAAAAAAGTCCGTATTTCGGAATATTCCGTATTTCGGATATTTGGATATGGGATACTCAACCTGTATATAATTTTACTTCTGTTTCCCATACACCGCAGTTCTTAGGGGTTGGTATCATTTTGGATGCCGACAGCGGCATCCCGACGTGCAGGATCCCTACACCTCTTCGGTAGGTATACTAACACTGACCCCCTACACCCCTAACCCTGCCCCGCCCCCCGCAGCCTGACGCTAATCCTCACCCCTTGCAGCCTAACGCTAACCCTCACCGTGTGGTGGTGCCTAACCCTATCCCCCCCCCTCCTTGCAGACTAACCCTAAGAACCCCCCAGCCTAACCCTAAACATCCCTCCGCTGCCCAAACTTAACCTCCACCCTCCCGCAGCCGATCGTAAGTATGCTTGTCCGGCATACTTACGATCGGGATTCCAGCAGTGGGGATTCCGGCGCCAGCATTTTGATCTATGTTGTAGTTCCAGCGCAGGTGTTCTGACCAGTGTTGGGATTCTGGCATCGGTATTCTGACTGCCGCCATCCCGATTGCCGGTATGGTGAGCGGATCCTGTTCATAGGTGTTCGTTTTTGTGCTTAATCTGTGGTGTTGCAAATTGCTTATCAATCAGGTGGAGATTCAAAGGGTGAAAGCTCTTTGAATATTTTTGTACAACGAGGCCGGATCTATAGGTATGCACTTTATTCATTTATGGTAAAAAAAAAATATATGTATCTTGTGGATATAAGGGAAAGAGCACACAACACCCTCCCCACCAGCTGGCACATGCAGCCTATTCTATCCTTGGTACAGGCCTACAGCAATTTGGGATGGAGCCCAGAGGAGAAGTTAAGATTAAATATGATTGAAGTGAGCATAATTGACAACATTTTAGAATTTACTTCTGTGGGCAAATCATGTAATTTGGCTCCACCCCTGTAAAACACAGGAAACAGGGCTACGATTACATTCCGGGAAAGTAGTCACACATGAGAGTGAGAAGATGCCAGCGGGGAGACATCTCTATAATTCTAGCTGGGGTCCAATCATTGGGGCCGGTTCTGAGTTGATCGTAGATGTGCTAAAAAAAGCACATCTACGATCAGTTACTGTGACATGCGGGGGGACGCCCAACACAGGGCAAGTCCGCCCCACATGCCGGATACAGCCCCCCCCCTCCCCGCACACATGCAAGAGCATCGCACAGCGGCAATGCTTTTGCATGTTTAGAGTAGCCCTCTGCCTGCGCTACTTGCCATGTTAACAGACGATGGGGCCACGCAGCCACCACGGCCTGCCCCGCAAATGGTCCAGTCACGCTTGTGTTGTTCGGGCCGTGCCTCCCCCCCCCCAAAACTGCTGTAACACCCCCTCCCGCCCCGCGACCGCCTCTGCCTATCAATCAGGCAGAGGCGATCGCACAAGTGAGTGTGCATATTTCACCAGGCTTCAGCCTGCGACCACAGCCGTAGCAGCATCCAGGTCTGAATCGGCCCCATCGTCTGTTAAAACTCTTGTGATCTATTGGAGCTACAATAAAATATTTAGTGGTATGGTGGTGCAGTGATTTTTTTTTTTTTTAATCTTCGTCCATTGTGGTAAGCCATCTGATCTGGTAAAATACATTATTATATATCATAGTATAAGTGAAAGATAGTAAACCCCCACTTTCAGTGGTATAGTCAGCTTATTGGCAGGAGAGGGAGCAAAGATGGAAAATAGGGGTAAATTGATCTGAGTCAACAGGTAAATTGAGCCGTCTGGGGGTAAATTGACCAATTAACTTTTTAAAGTTTAAACATGAGCATAATTTAAAAACATATTTACCAGATATGCCCCCACAGTGCCAGATATGCCGCCACAGTGCCAGATATGCCCCCACTTTGCCAGATACACATTGCCCCAGAGTGCCAGATATGTCCCCAGAATACCAGATACACATATGCGCCTTCAGTGCCAGATATGCCCCCACAGTCTAGATATGCCCCCACTTTGCCAGATACACATGCCCCGACAGTGCCAGATATGCCCCCAGAGTACCAGATACACATATGCCCCCACAGTGCCAGATATGCCCCCACTTTGCCAGATACACATGCCCCCAGATTTCCAGATATTCCCCCCGAATTCCAGATATGCCCCAGCAGTGTAACTCACCATTGTTGCTGCTGCCTGGGGCTGGCACTGTCTTCTGCTGCTGTCCTGCTGCTGGGGAGAGGAGAGCGTAGCACGCACTCCTCCTGCCCCTCTACTGCCCTTTGTCCAGTCACCGCATCCTTCTGCGGTGGCGGCAGCATTCTGTATATCAGATCAGGCGACGGGCTGCGAGCCAATCAAGGCTCGCGGTCCGGAATCGGCGGCTCCTGATTGGCTGCTGGTCCGCTAGCTCTGATTGGCTCACGAATCGGCGTTTCAGTGCACGCTGCCACCAGGCTCCGGGGAGTTGGGCAGGCAGGAGAGGGGCAGGAGAGGAGAGGTGCCTGCTGCGCTCTCCTCTCTCCAACACCCGGTGTCTGCAAGGCGGCGGCTGGGAACACCCATACGGCTGAGAATTTCTTACCAGTACGCTGTACCTCCCCGTACCACCATACTTGCAACGCTGCACAGCCACAATTAATCTGTGTCTCTGAATGGACACAGCACAACAGAGTATAGCCCAGTGTGCCCCTATATACAGTCAGTCACCATACTGCACAGCCAGAGGTTAAAGTGAGCCAGAACGGGGTAGAACTGTGTTCCACCAGTTCCATTTGGAGATGGAACGCAGTTCTGTCTCCACTGGCTCACTTAACCTAGGGAAATGCCGGGCGTTCGCTGAGACTGTATTACCAGCGGGCACCGCTCTTTCACCCTAAGGCAGCGGTGGCAAACCCACGGCTCTCGAGCTGCATGTGGCTCTTTCTTCTGCTGCATGCTGCTCGGTCGACTCCCGCGGCCTGACTCCTGCTGCCCGCCCTGCCCGAGCACATTTCTTGTTGTTTTATGACGGCGCCGGTCCATGAGCCAATTAGAGCTCGTGGACCAGCAGTTAAGGCTCCCGATTGAATCACAGACTGGCGCCTAGTTGGAAACAGAGTGACACCGCCGCTGGAGACTGGGGCGGGAGAAGCATGCGCTGCGCTCTCCTCTCCGCCAGGACAGACAGCGCGTGGTGAGCAGCACTTGGGATGAGGGGGCACTGTGGAGACATATATATCCGGCACTGGGGGCATATCTGGCACTGTGGGCACATGTATATCTGGCACTGCGGGGATATCTGTCACTGTGGGGACATGTGTATCTGGCACTGAGGGCATATCTGGCACTGGGGGGCATATCTGGCACTGTGGAGACATGTGTATCTGGCACTGGGGGCATATCTGGCACCAGTGCCGTAACTAGCCATTTTAGCGCTGTGTGCAAGAAACGACAGTGGCGCCCCCCCACCCCAAGTAAGACAGGGGCAGTGCGCGCCGCAGGCGCGCCAAAAATTTATAGGGGCGTGGCTTCACGGGGAAGGGGCGTGGCCACAAAATAACAGCAATTCATACTACGGTGCACAGTAGTCTACATTATTCAAATTACGCTGCACAGTAGCGCCACTACACCAGGTAGAGCCCCTTTTATACATTACAGCAGACAGTGTCCCCCTTTTTACACATTGCGGCAGCCAGTCCCCCTCTTTACACATTGCGGCAGCCAGGCACCCTTTTTACACATTGCGGCAGCCAGACCCCTTTTTATACATTGTGGCAGCCAGTCCCCCTTTTTACACATTGCGGCAGCCAGGACCCCATTTTACACATTGCGGCAGCCAGGACCCCATTTTACACATTGCGGCAGCCAGGACCCCCCCTTTTTACACATTACGGCAGCCAGTCCCCCTCTTTACACATTGCGGCAGCCAGGCCCCCTCTTTACACATTGCGGCAGCCAGGCACCCTTTTTACACATTGCGGCAGCCAGACCCCCTTTTTATACATTGTGGCAGCCAGTCCCCCTTTTTACACATTGCGGCAGCCAGTCCCCCTTTTCTCTGACGTCCTAGTGGATGCTGGGAACTCCGTAAGGACCATGGGGAACAGCGGCTCCGCAGGAGACAGGGCACATCTAAAGAAAGCTTTAGGACCACCTGGTGTGCACTGGCTCCTCCCCCTATGACCCTCCTCCAAGCCTCAGTTAGATTTTCTGTGCCCGACGAGAAGGGTGCACACTAGGGGCTCTCCTGAGCTCTTTGTGAAAGTTTTAGTTTAGGTTTATTATTTTCAGTGAGACCTGCTGGCAACAGGCTCACTGCATCGAGGGACTAAGGGGAGAAGAAGCGAACTCACCTGCGTGCAGAGTGGATTGGGCTTCTTAGGCTACTGGACATTAGCTCCAGAGGGACGATCACAGGTTCAGCCTGGATGGGTCACCGGAGCCGCGCCGCCGGCCCCCTTACAGAGCCAGAAGAGCGAAGAGGTCCGGAAAAATCGGCGGCAGAAGACTTTCCTGTCTTCAGATAAAGGTAGGCGCACAGCACCGCAGCTGTGCGCCATTGCTCTCAGCACACTTCACACTCCGGTCACTGAGGGTGCAGGGCGCTGGGGGGGGCAGCGCCCTGAGACGCAATAAATCGATAGAAAACCTTTTATGGCTAAAATAAATGCATCACATATAACTCCTGGGCTATATGGATGCATTCAACCCCTGCCAAAACATACAAGAAAACGGATGATAAGGACGCCGCGAAAGGGGCGGAGCCTATCTCCTCAGCACACTGGCGCCATTTTCCCTCACAGCTCCGTTGGAGGGAAGCTCCCTGGCTCTCCCCTGCAGTCACTACACTACAGAAAGGGGTTAAAAAATAGAGGGGGGCACAAATTAGGCGCAGTATAAACAATTCAGCAGCTATAAAGGGAAAAACACTTATATAAGGTTATCCCTGTATATATATAGCGCTCTGGTGTGTGCTGGCAAACTCTCCCTCTGTCTCCCCAAAGGGCTAGTGGGGTCCTGTCCTCTATCAGAGCATTCCCTGTGTGTGTGCTGTGTGTCGGTACGTTTGTGTCGACATGTATGAGGAGAAAAATGATGAGGAGACGGAGTAGAGTGTCTGTAATAGTGTTGTCACCCCCTGGGGGGTCGACACCTGAGTGGATGTACTGTTGAAATTGCGTGACAGTGTCAGCTTTGTATAAAAGACAGTGGTTGACATGAGACAGCCGGCTACTCAGCTTGTGCATGTCCAGACGTCTCATACAGGGGCTCTAAAGCGCCCGTTACCTCAGATACAGACGCCGACACGGATACTGACTCCTGTGTCGACGGTGAAGAGACAACCGTGATTTCCAATAGGGCCACACATTGCATGATTGAGGCAATGGAAAAAGTTTACACTCTTCTGATAATATAAATACCACCAAAAAAAAGGGGTATTATGTTTGGTGAGGAAAAACTTCCTGTAGTTTTCCTGAATCTGAGAAATAAAATGAGGTGTGTGATGATGCGTGGGTTTCCCCCCGATAACAATTGATAATTTCTAAAAAGTTATTGGCAGTATACCTTTTCCCGCCAGAGGTTAGGGTGCGTTGGGAATCACCCCCTAGGGGGGATAAGGCGCTCACACGCTTGTAAGAACAAGGGCTCTACCCTCTCTGGAGATGGCCGCCCTTAGGGATCCTGCTGATAGAAAGCAGGAGGGTATCCTAAAATGTATTTACACACATACTGGTGTTATACTGCGACCAGCAATCGCCTCAGCCTGGATGTGCAGTGCTGGGTTGGCGTGGTCGGATTCCCTGACTGGAAATTTGATATCCTAGATAAGGACAGTATATTATTGCCTATAGAGCAATTAAAAGATGCATTTCTATATATGCATGATGCACAGCGGAATATTTGCCGACTGGCATCAAGTATAAGTGCGTTGTCCAATTATACCAGTAAAGTGGTCAGGTGATGCGGATTCCAAACGGCATTTGGAAGTATTGCCTTAACAAAAAAGGGGATGTACCCCAGGTCGCCTCTCGAAATAAGACGCCGTATTATCAGGCGCAGTCCTGGTTGGCAAGCGGACAAAAGGGTTCCTCTTTTCTGCTCGTGACAGAGGGAGAGGAAAATGGCTGCAGAGATCAGCCAGTTCCAAGGAACAGAAACTCTTTTCCGCCTCTGCCAAGCCCTCAGTATGACGCTAGGGCTTTACAAGTTCAGGCACGGTGGGGTCCCGTTCTCAATGAATTTCAGTGCGCAGTGGGCTCACTCGCAAGTAGACCCCTGGATCCTTCAGGTAATATTTCAGGGGTACAAATTGGAATTCGAGACGTATCCCCCTCGCCGTTTCCAAAGGTCTGTTTTACCGACGTCTCCCGCTGACAGGGAGGCAGTTTTGGAAACCATTCACAAGCTGTATTCCCAGCAGGTGATAATCAAGATACCCCTCCTGCAACAGGGAACGGGGTATTATTCCACACTATTGTGGTACCGAAGCCTGACGGCTCGGTGAGACCGATTTTAAAATCTAAAATCTAAAATCTTTGAACACTTGCATACAGAGGTTCAAATTCAAAATTGAGTCACTCAGAGCAGTGATTGCAAACCTGGAAGAAGGGGACTACATGATGTCTCGGGACATCAAGGATGCTTACCTTCATGTCAAAATTTACCCTTCTCACCAAGGGTATTTCAGGTTATGGTACAGAACTGTCACTATCAGTTCGGACGCTGCCGTAGGGATGGTCCACGGCACCCCGGGTCTTTACCAAGGTAATGGCCGAAATGATATCCCTTCGAAGGAAGGAAATTTTAGTTATCCCTTACTTGGACGATTCCCTGATAAGGGTAAGATCCAGGGAACACTTGGAAGTCGGTGTAGCACTATCTCAGGTAGTGTTGCGGCAGCACGATTGGATTCTCAATATTCCAAAATCGCAGCTGGTTCCGACGACTTGTCTTCTGTTCCTAGGGATGATCCTGGACACAGTCCAGAAAGAAGGTGTTTCTCCCGGAGGAGAAAGCCAGGGAGTTATCCGAGCTAGTCAGGAACCTCCTAAAACCGAACCAAGTCTCAGTGCATCAATGCACAAGGGTTCTGGGTAAAAATGGTGGCTTCCTACGAAGCAATCCCATTCGGCAGATTCCACGCAAGACTTTCCAGTGGAACCTACTGGACAAATGGTCCGGGTCGCATCTTCAGATGCTTCAGCGGTTAACCCTGTCACCGGGGACAAGGGTATCCCTCCTGTGGTGGTTGCAGAGTGCTCATCTTCTAGAGGGCCGCAGATTCGGCATTCGGGACTGGGTCCTGGTGGCCACGGATGCCAGCCTGCGTGGCTGGGGAGCAGTCACACAGGGAAGGAATTTCCAGGGCTTATGGTCAAGCCTGGAGACATCTCTTCATATAAACATTCTGGAACTAAGGGCCATTTACAATGCCCTAAGTCAAGCGAAACCCCTGCTTCAGGGTCAGGCGGTATTGATCCAATCGGACAACATCACGTCAGTCGCCCACGTAAACAGACAGGGCGGCACGGGAAGCAGGGGGGCAATGGCAGAAGCTGCAAGGATTCTTCGCTGGGCGGAAGATCATGTGATAGCACTGTCAGCAGTGTTCATTCCGGGAGTGGACAACTGGGAAGCAGACTTCCTCAGCAGACACGATCTACACCCGGGAGAGTGGGGACTTCATCCAGAAGTCTTCCACATGATTGTGAACCGTTGGGAAAAACCAAAGGTGGATATGATGGCGTCCCGCCTCAACAAAAAACTGGACAGGTATTGCGCCAGGTCAAGAGACCCTCAGGCAATAGCTGTGGACGCTCTGGTAACACCGTGGGTGTTCCAGTCAGTGTATGTGTTCCCTCCTCTGCCTCTCATACCAAAAGTACTGAGAATTATACGGCAAAGGGGAGTAAGAACGATACTCGTGGCTCCGGATTGGCCAAGAAGAACTTGGTATCCGGAACTTCAAGAGATGCTCACGGACGAACCGTGGCCTCTACCTCTAAGAAAGGACCTGCTCCAGCAGGGGCCTTGTTTGTTCCAAGACTTACCGCGGCTGCGTTTGACGGCTTGGTGGTTGAACGCCGGATCCTGAAGGAAAAAGGCATTCCAGATGAAGTCATCCCTACCCTGGTCAAGGCCAGGAAGGACGTAACCGCAAAACATTATCACCGCATTTGGCGAAAATATGTTGCGTGGTGGGAGGCCAAGAAGGCCCCTACAGAGGAATTTCAACTGGGTCGTTTCCTCCATTTCCTGCAAACAGGACTGTCTATGGGCCTAAAATTAGGGTCCATTAAGGTTCAATTTTCGGCCCTGTCGATTTTCTTCCAAAAGGAACTGGCTTCAGTGCCTGAAGTTCAGACATTTGTAAAAGGGGTACTGCATATACAGCCTCCTTTTGTGCCTCCAGTGGCACCTTGGGATCTCAATGTTGTGTTGAGTTTCCTAAAGTCACATTGGTTTGAACCACTCACCACTGTGGACTTAAAATATCTCACATGGAAGGTGACGATGCTGTTAGCCCTGGCTTCAGCCAGGCGTGTGTCAGAATTGGCGGCTTTATCATATAAAAGCCCTTATTTCATATTTCATTCTGACAGGGCAGAATTGAGGACTTGTCCTCAATTTCTACCTAAGGTGGTTTCTGCATTTCACATGAAGCAACCTATTGTGGTACCTGCGGCTACTAAGGACTTGGAGGATTCCAAGTTGCTTGACGTGGTCAGGGCCCTGTAAATATATGTTTTCCTGGACGGCTGGAGTCAGAAAATCTGACTCGCTGTTTATCCTGTATGCACCCAACAAACTGGGTGCTCCTGCTTCTAAGCAGACGATTGCTCGTTGGATTTGTAGTACAATTCAGCTTGCACATTCTGTGGCAGGCCTGCCACAGCCAAAAATCTTAAAATGCCCACTCCACAAGGAAGGTGGGCTCATCTTGGGCAGCTGCCCGAGGGGTCTCGGCTTTACAACTTTGCCGAGCAGTTACTTGGTCAGGAGCAAATACGTTTGTAAAATTCTACAAATTTGATACCCTGGCTGAGGAGGACCTGGAGTTCTCTCATTCGGTGCTGCAGAGTCATCCGCACTCTCCCGCCCGTTTGGGAGCTTTGGTATAATCCGCATGGTCCTTACGGAGTTCCCAGCATCCACTAGGACGTCAGAGAAAATAAGAATTTACTTACCGATAATTCTATTTCTCGTAGTCCGTAGTGGATGCTGGGCGCCCATCCCAAGTGCGGATTGTCTGCAATACTGGTACATAATTATTGTTACCAAAAAATTCGGGTTATTGTTGTAGTGAGCCATCTTTTATAGAGGCTTCTCTATTATCATGCTGTTAACTGGGTTCAGATCACAAGTTGTACAGTGTGATTGGTGTGGCTGGTATGAGTCTTACCCGGGATTCAAAATCCTTCCTTATTGTGTACGCTCGTCCGGGCACAGTATCCTAACTGAGGCTTGGAGGAGGGTCATAGGGGGAGGAGCCAGTGCACACCAGGTGATCCTAAAGCTTTCTTTAGATGTGCCCTGTCTCCTGCGGAGCCGCTGTTCCCCATGGTCCTTACGGAGTTCCCAGCATCCACTACGGACTACGAGAAATAGAATTATCGGTAAGTAAATTCTTATTTTTACACATTGCGGCAGCCAGGCCCCCTTTTTACACATTGCGGCAGCCAGTCCCCCTTTTTACACATTGCGGCAGCCAGGACCCCATTTTACACATTGCGGCAGCCAGGCCCCCTTTTTACACATTGCGGCAGCCAGACCCCCTTTTTATACATTGCGGCAGCCAGGACCCCTTTTTACACATTGCGGCAGACGGTGTCCCCCTGAGAGAGAGAGAGAGAGAGAGAGAGAGAAAGGGAGAGAGAAAGAGAAAGAGAGAGAGAGAGACATACTTACCTTCTCCCCGCTGACAGGCTCCTCGTGCAGCTCCCTCTCGGTGCAGGCTGTGTGAGGTGAGAAGGAGGAGGAGGGAGGGGGAGCAGGGAGCCGCAGCAGCGCTATTTGATTGGTAGTAAGCGCCGCTGCAGCATTCCCCTCTCCTTCTGTATTGGTTGCCTGGCGCTGCTGTGGATGCTGGGATGAAGGAACCGCATCCCAGCATTCATAGCAGCGCCGGGCAGCCAATACAGAAGGAGAGGGGGATGCTGCAGCGGCGCTTACTACCAATCAAATAGCGCTGCTGCGGCTCACTGCTCCCCCTCCCTCCTCCTCCTTGAACCCGGCGCTAGTCTCCCTCCTCCAGCGCGGCGCACGGCGCACACAGAGGCGGCATGTAATGAGTCAATTTGACTCATTACATGCCGCTGGCCGTTGCGCCCCCAGGGCAACTGCGCTGTGTGCCAAGCCCCCTTGGCACACACGTAGTTACGGCCCTGTCTGGCACTGTGGGGGCATGTGTATCTGACACTGGGGGCATATCTGGCACTGTGGGGGCATGTGTATCTGGCACTGAAGGGTTACCTCTTCTGTCTTTGTACATATTACTTTTTATATGATCAGTTTCCTTATAATAATTACAGTGTAAAAGTGAATATTTCTATTTCCCTAGTGAAGGGTTAAAACATGCTTTATGAACTCTTATGTGTTTGCAATGGATGCTGCTGCCCTGTGTTAGATGCCTTTGTCTCTCATACAGATACCAGGCTTGTGTGGGTCTGGCATCCAAGGTCAGCTCTCTACTAGATGAAACCTGCTTTTTCTACTTCTGTGTGTTACTAAAAGATCCTTTGTTAAGTTTCGCCTGATGCAACATATATAACATCTGCCTGGCAACTGCTATATCCAATTATGTTATGTCAAGTATTAACCACCCCTACGTACCCCACCCAGGAACCTACCCCTAAGCCAATGAGCCCTTTTACACTTGTCAGTTCCACCCATATGCATTGTCTTATATACTCTTGTTAACTTTATAATAAACAGTGTGAATTTTAACTGCTTGTGTGTGCATGTACCTAGTGGTTAAAAGTTTACACTCCAGACGTCTGTAAGGCCATCACATCGAGGGTTAAAGAAAATAAGGTCAAATCCTTTCAGCTGGGGGTTATGTCCGGGATTCAGTGATCGTCCCCGAATAATAAAGATAGAAGATTTATTGTCTGTCTTTGCTATGCGGGATTGCGGTCATACACTGAAGCTGAATCCGTGTCAGTGTTCCGGGAACACGTGACAAGGTAATATTTAAGTCCGGGACTTAATATTACGAAGTTTTTAAAACAGGTATCAGGGATACCATAGAATCTTTAATGTCTGGGACTTAAAGATACGTCTGAGAAGGGACCAGGGGTCCGAGCGCACTTCTCCAAAGACGTTAGTATCTGGGATACTTAAAATAGACCTGGGAGTCTATACGTAACGTAGAGAATACCCCGATTTGATCGCCTATATATTTTTGTATGTTTGTAGTGAGATAAGTTCTTATATTTGGTCCAGACGGCTGGTAAGTTTTCGTCTGCCAGATATCTTTACTCAAACACTTTTCTTGCTTCCTGTCTAAAACGCTGTATTTTTTCTGACATCTTGTACGAAGGTAAGCGTACCCGTCAAAAGATTTCATGTTCTCATTATACAGATAATATTGTGATATTGTCAATGACTAATTAACTGGTGTTAGCTAATGCATGCATAGAAAGTTTTTGTAAATTGCATTTTTTTTGTTGTGAAATTTCATAGAAAGTCTTTTTGTTGTGAAATTGCATAGAAGGTTTTTTTTTGTAAACTGCATTTTTGTTGTGATATTGCATAGACAGTTGTTGTGGGTTGTTGTGGAAATTGCGTAGAAAGCTGGTGTAGATTGCATTTTTACTATGGGAGGGACCTATGTATAAGTAGAGTGTTGTATATTTTAGATAATTTTCTTTTAAAAGTTGTACTGTTGATTTATATTACTGTCTGACAATGGGCTCTAGTCAGAGTAAAAAAAACTGCATATCCCCCGCCCCTCCCTGGTGAGACATGCAGGATGTATGTTGCCCGTAACTCTACCTCAGAGTATTATTTAGTTAACCCATGGGTGGATAATTTAGCGGGATGGACAGAGAAAGCAGGACGGGACCCATTCCTACGGGAAGGCAGTAATTACCTTTTCTATATGGAGATTTAAGAAAAAATGTCAGTTTCCAATAGCACAGAAGCGAAGCTGCAGAGGAATTGTAAGTCTTTGAAATCCCTCTCGCCCCCCCCCCCCCTTTTGCATTCCAATGTATCCTGCGCTCAGAGACACAAATTTCTTGGCAGCAGTAACCCTTTCACACTAAATGGGATCGCTTCCAACTTCACTGCTGGAGGGTGCGTCCACTAGCTCTATCCCTAACGCACCAATAACCCAGAGTTTAGATAATAGTAAAACACTGTCCCAAGCCCACCATTACCCTCGATGGCTGTATATCTTATTTACGCAAAACTTGCAAAGGACGCAGCTATACACATATGAAGGAAGTTTTTTTTTTTGCCTGTGTTTTTTTGCCTGTCGCTGTAGCTTGTAAAAAGAAACCTGCGCCCACTCATAACTATCAGAGCTCCAGACGCTTTGACAGACAGAACCAACCCCGCAGTCAGGGAACATTCCAAAGACCCCGCGCACTGACGGGGCCCGGAGGAGGGTATCCCAGCCTTTATTCAACTCTCCCGTCATAGTGAGATTCACCTCTGCTGCCACTTATTATAAATGGAAGTAAAATTCCCTTTTTAGTGGACAGCGGTGCAGCAGCCAGTGTTTTGTGTTCTGACTTATACAGGGATGTACTCCTGTGAACCCTGTTGCCAAAGCTGATGGTAGTTTGGGATTTGTACAGGATCTCAGAGCGATCAATCAGTTAATTGTCCCAATTGCACCAATTGTTCCAGATGTAAACTCACTCATTTCTGCAATCCCTGCAGATGCTGTGTTCTTCTCTGAAATTGATTTGAAGAATGCCTTTTTTTTTCAGCATATCTGTAGATTCACAGACACAATTACTTTTTGCCTTTTCTTTTGAGGGTAAACAACTTACCTGGTGCAGATTATTGACGCACCTGTTGTCTCCAGGCCACATTGAGGCCCTGGCAACCTCACCATGGTTCAGTCCTGCTACAGTATGCAGATGATCTGCTGCTCTGTGGTAAAACTGAGGAGGCCTGCCGAGAGGATGGTGTTTCATTACTAAACTGGCTTTGTGAATGTGGACACAAGGTGTCCAAAATAAAAATGCAATGGTGTAAAAAGCATGTTGATTACTTAGGTTTTGTGCTCACTCAGGGAGAGAGAAAAGTCAGTCCACAATGCATACAGTCTGTATTGGGCCTGGTCACCCCAACTACCCAGAGGGAACTACTGTCCTTCCTGGGTATGGTAAATTACTGCAGACAGTGGATATCTGATTGCTCTTATTGTGATAACATTTTGAGACAAGCCACACTGAAGGACAAACCTAAAACTGTACAATGGTCACAAGAAATGTTAACTGCATATGAAAGTTTAAAATGTATGTTGATGAAAAGTCCGGCACTTGGCCTCCCCAGTTATGTACTACCTTTCCATCTATATGCAAGGGACAATTGTAAAACCATGGCGGGGGTGCTCACACAGTTTCATGGAGGGAAGTTGCGCCCCGTGGCATTTTTTTTCCAAAGTCATGCCAGTGTCTGTACAAGGTATGCCTGCCTGCCTCAGGGCTTTGGCAGCCTGTGCAATGGTTGCAGAAATGGCCACTACCCTCACTTTAGGCCACATCACAGTACTCCACACCACACATGATGTCCTGGCAATACTTAAAGGCTTACACACAGCACATGTCAGCACAACGCCTTAGTGGATATGAAGTACTCCTTTTGAGTAACCCTACCCTTACCATTAAGTACACTGCTGGTTCTTCTGGCCCTGCACCCATTCTCAATGCCCTTTTAGGCTTGAAAGGTCCCGAGGATGAACCACCCGACCTACATGACTGTGCTGCTTCCATTGAAGCTGAAACTTCTCCCAGACTTGACATGTCTCCCGTTCCCATACCAGGCGCAGACATTGTTTTTGTTGACGGCTCCTGTAGTAGGCCCAATGACAATACATACCAGGCTGGCTATGCCATTGTCACCCTCCCTGATACTGTGTTGGAAACCCTACCAATACCTTATCAGTCCGCGCAAGCTGCAGAACTCATTGCACTCACTAGAGCATGTCCCTCCCTTGACAACGTCCATCTGCTCACTCAACTTCAAGCTGCTGCGACTAATACTGATCTCTCCGACTGGACTTACCCAATTCTGCAGAAAAAATCCTAAATCAGGATTAATCTGCAAAGAGGGGAAACCCTGTATACCCCAGTCCAGTGCCCCTTTGCTCGTTGCCCAGTGCCGTGGTGTTGGTCACCGTGGTGAAGCCTGCCAAATCACTTGTGGACCAGTATGTTAGCAGATGCATCACTTGCCTCAGGAACAACCCTAATAAAGCTAAACACCAGCATCTTGAATACCCCACAGAAAACTCTAGGTTACTCCCCATTTAAAATACTAATGGGCAGGCCTTTTCCCACACCCTGGGCTAAGAAACCACTAGTAATACAGGAAGGAGATCTAGAACTCATCAGAGAAGAGTATGTCAGGTCCCTGATAACAAAACTGAATGAAATTGAACATGAGGTTGTTTGTAAAAACCCTTTTGAATCCACAGGAACCTACACACCCCTTTAAAGTCGGAGACAGAGTCGTGGTGAAGGTGCTCCCCAGGAACAAGAGCCCAGGAGACTTCACCTATGGTCCAGAGACAGAGGTCGTAGCAGTTACCCGGACAGCAGTCCTGACAGAGGAAAGTCCTACCTGGACCCATGCATCCCGAGTAAAAAAAGGGTTCCTAGACCAGACCTAGAGAGGGAAGCAAGTGATTCCAGTGAGGTACGAACCGGGGCAGACAGCCCTGACCTCCCACCTAGCGAAGAAAGAAGAACAGAAGAAGATGAGGAACCTGTCCCCTATCTTTATCCTGGGGACTACCTTGATAGCCCTACTGGCCCTCACTCACCACACAATATGTGAGGTTGATATTACACAGACTAATGGGATCCCCACCTTGTGGTACAATTCCTCCAATACACACGTAGCCACATATATCCTTGACTATTTTATGTTCCCCAAAATTGCTGATGACAAATATTATATACAACAAAGGAGGAAATCAGGAATGTCTGAGACAGTATATATTTGTGTTACTGACGAATGGTACTATGACAATAGATATTATGGATCTAATTGTAATTCCTGGGAAGCTGTGGGGTGGAATACAGGAGTAGATTGGAAATATGGCCCATCGTTTGCAAAGAATAGATGGAGCAAATATGGAGTACCCCTACTTTCTAGACTATCCATTCATAAGATGGATGAAGGCCCAAATTCATACAGGTTTAGACTAAACATAGTGAACCCTAGCAGAAGCGACAATGAGACTTATGTACTTGGTATATGGTGGCAAGCAGGGTATTATAGTGCAAGGCAAATGTTTTATTTATGGGATATGTATAAAAACCCAAAATACCAGCCTAAAATTGCTCCCCAAAACAAACCTTTAAAGCCCCATATTGCCACTTTTAAAGATATGGTGGCTATTACTAACCCTACCTTTGAAGACACCCTAGCTATTGAAACTGGTTTCTCTGACATTAATTTTTGGTTGGAATGGATGAAGTATAGTGCTAACAAACACAATAAAAGCAACTGTTATGTCTGTGGCAAATCTAGGCCCCACCTAGGTACAGTGCCCCTTAATATACCCCTAGAACAAGAAAATTGTTTTTTTCAGCCTTTTTAATGACACCAAAACAAATGACAGTCAGTGCGAAATGTGGAAAAGGGAATATCCCATATTGTCGAAAAATCCCAACCCAGGAAGCACCATAACCATATATCCTGGAAACTACACTTGTTATACATCTAACACCACAACAGGGAGAAATTTAAAAACCTTCCCACCAGGGTATTGTGCAAATAAAAGAACAACTGTTTTAGTCAACCAAACTAGATCATTAGGCGACATTTATTACATATGTGGGAAACTGTAAATAAAAACGTAGCCTGGATTAATTATATATATTATAATCAACAAAGATTTGTTAATGATACCAAAGATGCTCTTAAAGGTATAGCTGAACAGCTAGAAGCCACTTCCCAAATGACATTCCAAAATAGAATGGCCCTTGACATGATCCTAGCAGAAAAAGGCGGTACATGTGTTTACATTAGTAAGGTGGAAGGCTGTTGTACATATATTCCTGACAACACTGGTCCCAATGGTAAGGTTACTTTAGCCATAAACAAGTTAGAAACCTTATCCATAGAACTTAAGAAAAATTCAGGTATTGATAACCCATGGAGCCAATATTTTGGGTGGTTTGAAAATTGGAAACAGGCTCTTGTGCAAATAAGCATATTTAAACTCATAACTTTAATTCTTTTAGGCATTATAGTTTATTGTGTAATTCCCTGTGGAAAGAAACTTACCTCCAAAGGCATTGATAAGGCCCTGATGTATTATGACATAACCACCAGTCCTGTCACCTCCTCTGATAGTAAGGGACCCGACGATTATGTCCAATATCTCAAGAACTGGAGAAACAAGAAAGGAGCCTCACTCAAGAATCATGTCATATAATAATCATGATTCTAAGAGGGGATTGAAGGGTTACCTCTTCTGTCTTTGTACATATTACTTTTTATATGATCAGTTTCCTTATAATAATTACAGTGTAAAAGTGAATATTTCTATTTCCCTAGTGAAGGGTTAAAACATGCTTTATGAACTCTTATGTGTTTGCAATGGATGCTGCTGCCCTGTGTTAGATGCCTTTGTCTCTCATACAGATACCAGGCTTGTGTGGGTCTGGCATCCAAGGTCAGCTCTCTACTAGATGAAACCTGCTTTTTCTACTTCTGTGTGTTACTAAAAGATCCTTTGTTAAGTTTCGCCTGATGCAACATATATAACATCTGCCTGGCAACTGCTATATCCAATTATGTTATGTCAAGTATTAACCACCCCTACGTACCCCACCCAGGAACCTACCCCTAAGCCAATGAGCCCTTTTACACTTGTCAGTTCCACCCATATGCATTGTCTTATATACTCTTGTTAACTTTATAATAAACAGTGTGAATTTTAACTGCTTGTGTGTGCATGTACCTAGTGGTTAAAAGTTTACACTCCAGACGTCTGTAAGGCCATCACATCGAGGGTTAAAGAAAATAAGGTCAAATCCTTTCAGGCACTGGGGGCATATCTGGCACTGTGGGGACATGTGTATCTGGCTCTGGGTGCATATCTGGCAATGTGAGGGCATGTGTGGCACTGTGGGGGCATATATGTATCTGGCACTGTGGGGACATATGTACCTGGCACTGGGGGATTATATGTATCTGGCACTGTGATGGCATGTGTATCTGGCACTCGGAGCATATCTGGGACTGTGGGGACATGTGTGGCATTGTGGGGGCATCTATATATCTGGCACTGTGGGGACAGGTGTATCTGGCACTGTGGGGCAAATATGTATCTGGCACTGTGGGGGTATATATGTATATGGCACTGTGGGGACATGTGTATCTGGCACTGGGGGAATATATGTATCTGGCACTCTGGGGGCATGTGTATCTGGCACTGTTGGGCATATATGTAACTGGCACTGTAGGGACATGGATATCTGGCACTGTGGGGCATATATGTAACTGGCACTGTGGGACATGTGTATCTGGCACTGTGGGGCATATATGTATCTGGCACTGTGTGGATATGTGTATCTGGCACTGGGGGCCATACATGTATCTGGCTCTATGGGGGCATGTGTATCTGGCACTGGGGACATATGTGTATCTGCCACTGGGGGCATATCTGGCACTGTGGGGACATGTGTGGCACTGTGGGGGCATCTATATATCTGGCACTGTGGGGACAGGTGCATCTGGCACTGTGGGGCAAATAGGTATCTAGCACTGCGGGGGTATATATGTATCTGGCACTGTGGGGACATGTGTATCAGGCACTGGGGGAATATATGTATCTGGCACTGTGGGGGCATGTGTATCTGGCACTGTTGGGCATATATGTAACTGGCACTGTAGGGACATGGGTATCTGGCACTGTGGGGCATATATGTAACTGACACTGTGGGACATGTGTACCTGGCACTGTGGGGCATATATGTATCTGGCACTGTGGGGATATGTGTATCTGGCACTGGGGGCATACATGTATCTGGCACTATGGGGGCATGTGTATCTGGCATTGGGGACATATGTGTATCTGCCACTGGGGGCATATATGTATCTGGCACTGTGGGGGCATATATGTATCTGGCACTGTGGGGACATGTGTATCTGGCACTGGGGGCATATATGTATCTGGCACTGTGGGGGCATGTGTATCTGGCACTGTTGGGCATATATGTATCTGGCACTGTGGGGACATGTGTATCTGGCACTGTGGGGCATATATGTAACTGGAACTGTGGGGACATGTGTATCTGGCACTGTGGGGTATATATGTATCTGGCACTGTGTGGCATAAATATTTCTGGCACTTTGGGAATACATGTATCTGGCACTATGTAGGTATGTGTATCTGGCACTGGGGACATATGTGTATCTGGCACTGGGGTCATTTATGTATCTGGCACTGTGGGCTTCCAGCTCAGGCAGTGTGCGGCTGGGTGGCGCTAAGTGAGAGACGTCATGATGTCTCTCCCATAGCTGTGAGGAGCGGGTGCCAGGCGGAGGCTGCGGTCTGGAAGCAGTAGCGGGGCTGGTGAGTATTGTTTTTTGTGTGTGTGTGTGTGTGTGTGTGTGTGTAAGCAGCGATACTAGAGGGGGGAACTGGGGGCATATCTACTGGGCAGCAAACAAACTGGGGGCATAACTACTGGGGGCATACCAACTGGTGTCATAAAAACTGGGGGCACACCAACTGGAGGCATAACTACTGGGGGCAAACCAACTGAGGGCATAACTACTGGGGTCACACCAACTGGGGGCATAACTACTGGGGGCACACCAACTGGGGGCATAACTACTGGGGGCACACCAACTGGGGGCATAACTACTGGGGGCAATCCAACTGGGGGCATAACTACTGGGGAAAACCTACTGGGGGCATAACTACTGGGGGCAAACCAACTGGGGGCATATCTACAGCAGGCATAACTACAGGGGGCATATCTACAGGAGGCATATCTACTGGGGACATAACTACAGGGGGCATAACTACGGGGGCATTACTAATGAGAGCATTGCATAGGGGGCACTTAATAAGGGGCATCACTCCTGGGGACATAAGGGGCACTACTGCTGTGGGCATTATGTGTATTTGGGGTGATACTACTGTGGGCTTTGTGTATGAGGGGCCCTAATGTGTGTCATAACATGAATAAGGGACACTACTATGTGGTGTAATGTGAATAAGATTGTGCTACTGTGCGACATAATTTGGATTGGGGATACTATTGTATGAATACAGCACAGGAGAGTATAGCCCAGTGCGCCCCTATATACAGTCAGTCATTATACTGCACAGCCACAATTAGTCTGGAGTCTCTGGATGGACACAGCACAGCAGAGTATAGCCCAGTGTGCTCCTATATACAGTCAGTCCTATACTGCACAGCCACAATTAGTATGGAATTTGGATGGACAGTTTGGACACATCACAGCAGGGGTACAGTATGAAATACTTGCGGCCGGGATCCCAGCAACAGTATATTGTTAGCGGGATCCCGGCCACCAGTATGCCGGCATATAACCTGTGGTGAGTGCAGCAAACCACCATGCCCACAGTGTGGTGAGCACATCGTGCCCGCAAGGAGTTTTCTAGAGCTCGCCCCGCTGCATGCACAGTGGCTCGTTGTGTTCGCCACAGGTTATAGTCTCCCTCTATGGGTGACCTGGACACCCACAAAGGGAGAGAAGCCTGTGGCAACAGGATTCCGGAGGCAGCATATTGACCTCCAGGATCCCGACTAGCAGTATTGTAACCGCTTCCTCACAGGAGAGTATAGCCCAGTGTGCCCCTATATACAGTCAGTCACTATACTGCACAGCTACATTTAATCTGGAGTCTGCATGGACACAGCACAGCAGAGTATAGCCCAGTGTGTCCCTATATATAGTCAGTCACTACTGAACAGCCTCAATTAGTCTGGAGTCTGGATGGCTATAGCACAGCCTACACAGCAGAGTGTAGCCCAGCAAACAGCAGCGTGCATTGAGTGAAATGGCGCAGAGTCCCGGCAGCAGCACCTTATGTGGAATCCAAGTCCTGCTATAATCCCACGCCGGGAAGATGACGTTCGGCCTCGATGTGGAATCCGAGTCTGGCGGGAACACCCGAGCACTCGGATTCCCATTGTTCGGAGCGGCTTGGATTCCTTGGAATCCGAACCGCTCATCTCTAGGGTTTACAATGTCTTTTCTAGAGCCATCTTTTCATTAATTCAGAGGAGAGTATAGTCTAAAAACCTGCTGAAAAGCCAAACTGTTTTCTATTGAATTCTACTTTCTAAGGGATGCAATTTAAATGTTATTCCTGCAAATTACCTAATTACTTTAAAATGTTTGTTACCACAGCCATATAAAATGAAAGTCCAGAGTTTAGACTGGATCAGCCGCTCAGTATTGTATATCTGTTTCCCTTTTCAAGCTAGTGGTTGGCAAATAATCATTAGTATCAGCTTTGTATTAATTCACGTGTTTAGAACATTTGAGGCTATAAAATAAATAATAAAATGGAAAGCTGTTCATCATGCATTGAAGAAGTGTATTAGATCAATACTGTTAAAGATTTAGGGATCACATCCAGAGGCGTCAGAACGGGGGGGGGGGGGGGGGGATGCTTGAGGGGCAAGGGGTCAGCTTGACCCCTCCAAAAGTGACAGAGGTGCCGGGTCACTAAGTAAGGGGTGGGGGTGTGGATAAGCTCTTACCTCCAGATCCCCATGGGCGGCACCTCCTTTAAATGCAGTCTGCTGCTGCAGTGTGCTGTCCCATGTACTGTCCTAGCCGGCTGTCTCTCACTGATGCATTACTGGGAGGAGGTGTGGCCATGCTGAGCCTGCTGGTACATCCCGGGATCAAAGCCACGCCTCCTCCCAGTAATGCATCTGTGAGAGACAACCGGCTATTACAGGATATGGGACAGCACGCTGCAGCAGCAGACTGCCTTTAAAGGAGGAACTGTCTGTGGGGATCCGAAGGTAAGCAAGTGGGGCGGGGCAGAGGAGAGGAGCAGCAAAATTAGTTTTTTCTATGCTAACCTCAACCACAAATCATTCTGTCACCTCTGATCACATCCAATATTTGTGCACTGGAGAAGGTGGCAGTATTGTAATGCGGCAATGTCACCATGATCAAGTTTCCTGTGAAATGCCACATCCTACACCAGAGCTCCACCTCCAAGTTGTTACCAAACTGCGATGATAGACAAATGTATTCAGCAATGCATTAACAACTGTCTACTTTGGGCCTACGTCAGCATGGATCGCTAATTAGAGAATTTGCAAATGGAGCGATTATCGAATGACTGCACATGCATAGCGTTCACATTGTGCACCCGTGTGGGGTAATAGCGACAGAAAATGCATACAGATCGCAAATGCAATGCAGCCACTGTTTGACAGGAAGCCTACATTTCTGGGTGGAACCCTGCCGTTTTCTGGGTTATTCAGAAAAAACGTGGGTGTTGCCAGGCGTTTTTGGGGAGGGTCTCTGACATCAGCGCAGACCACTTCCAGCCCATCTCAGTTGCAGATTAGCGGCAGCCTCAGACCCACTCACAAATTCTCAGACTGCAAAGACTCTTTGATGTTCCGTGATTTGCGTGTGCATCTGTGAGTGGATAGTGATCTTCGATGCATTCGCAGCTTTGCACGGGGCGTTTTTTCTTTCTGTCACCTTTCTACTGGCGCCTTTCTACTCGCAAGGCAACTACCATTTCTCCGATTAGGGCTGCGGGGAAGGTTAAAGTTAGGCTGCAGAATTAGTTGGGCTGCAGGGGATGATGAGGTTCGGCTGCGGGGAGAGGTTACACTGAGTTAGGTGTAGCAGGGAAATACTGTACTGCCGGGAGATTCAATGTCTGACTTGGAAGTAACAATCACATGACTGTTTGGACCTGGAAGATGCCGCTGGAGCCACTGCAGCCGCCAGGAAATGGTAAGTCACTGCTGGGCCACCACGGATGACATGTCAACATTTTAAGATGTTGACATTTCATCACGGTCTACATGATGAATGTCGACATGGCCTGCATTGACATTATGACCATGTCGACATTCTCATGTCGTCATGATGAATGTCGACATATTGTACCCAACCCGCTAGAACAGTCCATCTAGTGGTGGTAAATCCAATTTTAGCTAGCTACAGAAAGAGTTGTAGCCATAATATGAATATTACCAATGTTGATATGGGAGACTTGTTTTTGTAGAGATGACATTCACTATGTCTAAGATCTCCTCCAATATCCTAATCGGTACAAAAATACCAAGTTCCCTCTGATCAGGAATTAGGGGCTGATAGTCACTCATGCCGGCAGTATTGTCAGTGCAGTTAGATGCAACAGGATAGGGAAATCCCTGAAAATGTTAATAAAAGGCATAATCAGAATAGGAAGTGATCTGCGTAGTACAGGTACACATATAATCTACGGCTGGTCTGAGTAAAAATGTGTAGGAAAGTCGCACTTTTCGGAAGCGAGTTGCAGCGATTGGTGAAGTTTACGGCAGTAGGTCTGTTCCATGTATTTGGATGCAAAAGATCTGTGAAATATGCTAATGATACAGTGGCATGGATGGGAGGCAGTTATGTGACCGACAGTCAGAAGACCGCCGGACACAATACCGACGCTGAAATCCAGAACCCTTACAGACCTGACAGTCGGCTAACAGGAACTATTCCCACTCGTCTGTGGCCATGACACCCATAGAGTGGGAATATAATATAAACAGCATGGGGAATTTCGCTCCACTCGCCCCGCCCCCGCCCCCCATCCCCCCCCCAGGAGCGCAACCTTAATCACATTACACCGCACTGTGACTCCAATTCAGATGTGGTCACAAAGCGGCTATTGGACCTTTTCAGCTCAGTTGCCGTTTTGCTAATTTAGCAAAACTGTAACTGGCTGTGATCGCATGCTGGGAGCCACCCAGCACAGGGCAAGGCTGCCCAGCATGCAAACACTCTGCAGTGATGCGATCGCAATGCAATGCGCAGGGGAGCTATTTTCCAGGTTGCAACAACCGCGTGTGACGTCACGTGGTCACCCTGAACCCACCCCCATTTCCAAGGCCATGCCTGCCGAATGCCACTTCACCGCCCCGGCAACAATCCGTCACTGCCCTGTTACGCCATACAAATGCCTAATGTTTTCCTACTGTGCATGCATCTTAGCCGCAGCGTGTATGTGCAAATATTGAATTGTGATGATGGTCGCAATGAGGAATTAGCGGCAAAGTGAGTGACAGGAAGACAGCATTTGGGGGTGGGAACAGGGAGTGGTCGAATAAATGCAGGCGTGTCAAGGCTGGTCAGATGGCATTTTCTGGGCATGTATAAATTAGCAATTACAATCTTACTTTCTACTGGAGAGCTCCCTGCAACCCAGGTGAGCAGCTCAGCCTGCGCATCTACAGAGGCACTCAGACTGAGATGTGACCCAATTTTCAATGATGGTACAGATGTATCAGAAGTTTTATGCCATCGGATGGAAATGATCTGACACCAGTGGGCATCCCTATGCTCAAGCTAGCTTTGGCAAAAGATAGTGTATGGCAAAATATAGCAACGGCAGCATCAAGAACAACCACATCTAAATTAGGCCCAGAAGTGCTACTTATTCATGTTATGCCACACAGAAGTGACTCTTACAGCACATTATGCCACACAATAGTAATGCCCCTCACACACATAATAACACACAGATGTAGTGCCCTTTATACACATAATGCCCATAGTATTAATGCCCCTTACAGATTATGCCTCTACACATTATGTCACACATTAGTAGTGCCCTTATACACATTATACACATTATGCTACACAGTAAAACTCCTTACACATTTTGCCCTTACACATTATGCCACGCAGTAGTAGTTCCCTTGTACACATTATGCCACACAGTAATGTACCGTACAAATACCACACATTATCACCACTCCACCCATTATATACTTTTTTTTGCCAGACTGTAGCTGGGGGTTGTTCTCCCATGTTAGGTTCCATGGCAGGTGCTCCACTCTTTACGCTGAGGCTGAACTCTCTTCTCAAAATTAAGGAAGCTGGGGACAGCTTGGGACGGGTGCAGCATTAGTATTTAATTTATCATAGTGGGCAACAATACATGAGCATGGCAGGGTGGGGGCATGGACTGCACCTCCATGCCTAAAGCCCTGAGAGGGGACATGGTGCCCAGAAACACTGGCTACAAGCATGTGAGGAGATGGGGGGAGGAGAGCAGGGACTATGCTGTTGCTGGCTGCCCTATGCCCAGTATATATACTTCAGGACAAGTGACGAGGCAGCAGTGCAAGGAGCTGGGTGCAACGTTAAACACTGCAGTGGGGGCCCGGCAATTAGAGATGGTGGCAGAGGCCATTTCTGCCCATAGGGAAATTGTGCTCTGTGCAGAAGTACGGGCCGCACACCTTAGTTCCGTGTCCCAACGATTATGTGACTGTCACTTCTGAGTCAGACCTCCAATCCTCCAGTGTTCAGGTATTTCCCTGCCCTGCTATTCCTAATTCCTACACCTAACCCTAAAGTTCCCTCTAGTGCCAAACAGTATCCTCCCAGCTGCAGCCTAACCATAACTAACCCCCACAGCCTTACCTTAATATCATCACTGACACTTGGGTATTGTCGGCATCAAAACTATTGACTTTTGACTACATTCCTCCAACTTTTGTCTACATCCCCTTCCACTGATGCCTGGCAGAAGCATTTCCTGAGAAGACCTCTATATAAAGGTAGTTGGCTAAACAGATGGTTAGTAAAAACAGCTGGATATTCATAGGTCACTGATACTAAAAATACATCAGGGAGAAGAAATTGAAAACACTAATTTTCAGTCTGAGAGCTAAACTGTTTATTGACCTTAATGACATATACCGTAAGGTTTATAACAACATAAAATAGTTTTCTTCATATTGTTAAATGTTATAAATTGTGTCTAAAAGTAACATTTTGGAGAGAAAGTCTGGTCAAAGCAAAGAATTGAATAATATCAAATCCACAAATCCTGCTTTTGTGCATCGTCTGAAAGCGCCATACTAAGTTATTATGCTCCAAGTGATGTCTGTTGTGAGAAACACATTTAGAAAATACGGCTTGCAACAAAACACATTTTTTGGCTTCCAAGACGTGGACTTGCTGGGTGGCTATACTTGAAATGAATCATTACATTGTATCAAAAGACTGAAAATCAACAACTAGCATTTTTCTCTCACTTGATCATCAACAGAGAGCTTGGCTTTAGCTCAATCTCTTTTATTAGTGGGGAAAAAAGAAGAAAACAATAAAAAAGAAATCTTTTCAAAACTCGTATGGCACAATGCAAGTCAGAACTGTGGGGAGCAGGATGGTGCATCAATTTCCACTTACTGTATTAAGGAATGGCTAAATTGCTGGTAGATCTTTTTTGATGTACCACTTGTGAGTAATGATATAATTTAGTAAATCACCGACATAAATACATAAAACTGCCTCTCAGTGGTTACGTATTATCTCATATTATTATGTATTGTAAAGGAAAGTAAGCGCAGCTATGCACAGAAAGAAAGTTAATCTTTACAGGAAAAGGCTTCTTTTGCTGAACATTTAAACATGTATAAATGTCACAGTTGCTTTAAAAACATTTATAGAACTTTCAGTAGGTAGATTTCTATGGCATTTGTTTTTCATCAAATGTCTTTGAATTCTTTGAAGTTTTGGGCAATAATACATAATGCCGTGGTAACTTATTACAGAGAAAAAAAAATAATGATACAAGGTTCAATTATTCCTATTGAATATCATCAGTGTCTTAAAAAATCAATGCTTGTGTTCATAATTCATGCTAGAATGTAGCTCTATTATATGTATACATATTTATGTGTATGTGTTTATATATATATATATATATATGTATACACACACACACACATATATATTTCTATCAAATGTATATAAATGAAGCACACTAGCTATATATCATCTTATCTATCTATCTATCTATCTATCTATCTATCTATCTATCTATCTATCTATCTATCTGTCTGTCTGTCTGTCAGTCTGTCTGTCCCCATGTGTATTTTATATATTGGACGCTATTTATTCTATTATTTTTATTATTGTTTTCTTTTACTCTTTTTCATGTAGTCTCTAACGTTGATTGAGATAATGCATATGTCACAAGAAAAACATCACAAGCACTTCCTGTGTACATGACAGGGTGACAAAATATTTCTCCTATCTTTTTCTAATTGAGCCACAGCACAAAAGCAGACATTATAATAATATTAATAATAGTTGCATGGATATTTGTAGATACTATAACCCTTCAGTCCATTTTCCCAGACAATGGCACCTAAAACACAAAAAAAAAAAATGCAAAAAAAAAAAAAAAAAAGATTTCAAAATAGAACCTCACGCACACTTTGAATGCCACTTCTCTCTATCTTACATTTTAAAAACATCATTGAAATCAGAAAGTTCATTTACAAAGGACTGGCAGTTGCAATCAAAGCGATAATGCAGTGCTGAGAAAAAAAGGGTAATTGGTTTGGTAAAGATCGCTTTCCATTACACCATAAAGCACTACACAATAGGAAAGGTCGCCAATTAAGCAATCATGAATACCAAGTACTGAAGCTGATGAAAATAGGGCAGTGGTTTAAATAGATTTGCAAGCAATTTACCTTTTCACAATGTTGGCAATCTGATGCAATTTGCTTGCAATTTTGTGTGCTTTCAGTACACTTGAAGCTGACACTACAACGACCAAATGGCAAAGAGGCCTGCATAGAAAATGTAAAACTATCTGGGCTGCATCAGGCAACCAGAATAGTGGTTCATCAGGAAAATTACAACAATTAACATAAGTGCTGCAAAAATCAACACTTTAAATGTCACACTCACTAGTCTGACCAAGGACTTTAAAAGTACTATCTCCATTGCTGGTCTAACAGTAAATATGAAGCAATCACCAACAAGCTTAGCAGCTGATGGCTTTACAATTGATGTGACATTCTCAGAGTGAACAAATAGCTGCTTATTTTATGAAAGTAACTATATTTTTTTTATTTTTATTTTAACTCACATTGTGCCAACAGGAACTGACCTATATATATATATATATATATATAAATATATATATATATATATATATATATATATATATATATATATAAAATGTATGTGTGCAAGGTTTCTTTTTTTTTTTGTTTAAGTTGAGATTGACTGTTTTGTTCGAGAAATCTGCACCAAGTTCATTACAGGGAAAATAAAGAGGATGTCTGCGAGACACACGCAGATAGGCAATAACTGCAGGAGGCAAATTTTACAAGTTCACCTCTCTGCTGGATACTAACTTCAGCTTTCTTAAGGAAGATGGAATTGCATTACTGGGCAGTTATTATATGGTAGTACATTTCTTACCAACTGCCAACTTATTGTAGCAATAAAGAGAACATCATATTATTTAATTGGCAACCTGTAGATCACTATACTCACAGGCAACAGTATTAAAGGGTAATTTAATAGTTTGTACTTTATTATTATTTTCATCAGGTGACAATTCCAGAGTATTGACCATAATCAGCACATCATTCCGTTTAATAATATATTATAATCTGAGTCAGGAATTAACATCTTGAGGTAAATGTCACAATGGCCTCAAGGCCACCACTTTTAAACTCAACACTCAGCAAACTTTTTGGCCAAAAAATGATTTGTGTAGAGAGCAGGAGAGCACTAGTTATATACTGTATGGAGTTATGCTCCCACTGTCCCCATTTATATTCAAGTGTAAAAACAGTACTCAAAATTGGAATTTGTGTTTTAATAGACACTAATCTTTAGTTAAGAAAAGGTAAAGACTTACAGAAATTATTTAATTCTTTTATTTTAAGGTAATACATAAAAGTTATATTTTAATGTGAAATAACCATTTGTAGTTTCACGTGTGCCCCACAAACTGGTCTTTTCTTCCTTGTTTTTGCTCTCTGGAAAAATATGTTTTTGTTTAAGTATTTGACTTGTGGAAGCACCACCAACACCATAAAAACTTTGTTTCAGGTAGTATGTGTATACCCTAAATGCCCCTTAATGTTGGTATTACATTACTAACTATTTGTAATTTTTTCGTCCTGTGTGGGATCAAGAAAACCTCTTTTGGTCTGTGGGTGTTTCCAATGAACAGCAACAGTAGGATTATCAGCACGAAGGATATGAGTAAGTATGTGTAGTGTGTTTCTGACGGCAGCAGGGATGCGCCTTTGCAGCATTGAGTAGGAAAAGCAAAGTGGCATTTTAATACCAGTGAGTGTAAAAATCAGGCAGGGAGTCCAGTCTAGGATGTGGCATGGTAATACCGTTGAGGGTAAAAATCAGGTAAAGTCTAGTCAAGGATGTGGTATGGTAATACCAGTGAGCATAAAAATCAGGTGATGAGTCCAGTCCAGGATGTGGCATGATAATACCACAGTGTATGTCACCAGGTATCAGTGCTCCACCTCCGTAGACACATTTTTTTGTTCCCAGGAGTGGGCTCTTCACTCAGACATAAGACCATCTTATGCAAGTGTACAACGTTATACAGCATATTATTGTTAAGCTATTACCTTTGCCAACAACCTTGCTCTTTGACAACATTCGGATGCAAATCTTGCTTTGTTTTGTCTGTCTGTTTTTGATACTTCATCCTATACAGAAGGACAACAATTGTTACCAACTGGTTTCATGAGTACTACAGGCCGATTTGGACAGAATAATTCTAATGCAATATTTTCATTGCTACATAGGAACAGGGGCGCTGCCTTCAGAGAATACTTACTTTCCCTTTCAGGACTCTCATTAGTGATTTAGGGGACGTTCTCCCACGGCAGTTTTCCAACTGGTGGGACATTTGTTCACCATCTAACACCAAAATCAGATCCATCTTATCTCCACTCTTTGTTTACTTCCTTCTAAACTCTCATCAATGATTCAGGAGATAGACGCATGTAAATACGCATAACCTACTATCACACCTCACTGCTCATGCCCAATCTCGTCCGATCTTGGAAGCTAAACAGTAGAGGGCTGGGTCAGTACCTAGTGGGTGACTACCAGGGAAGACTCGGTGCAGTAGGTTGAAAACTTAGGAACAACTCCAGTCTAACATTGAAAGCAGAATCATACTTTCTCTTGCATCTGATCTCTGTCACTCCAAGCACCCCTCCATCTATCGGGCCTATTAATCTCAGTATAACGAATACACAATTTATATCTGGTCACCACAAGATTAATAGTGTATACGGCGCTTCTCACCGCCGGTGATCTCCCAATTAGCAGGGAATAGATACCTTGGACATTTTTCAGTCCTACTGCCAATCGCCTTTTAAATCATTGTTATGTTGTCCTATAGAAAAAGCATATAAAGGGGGCGCTCCATAGTGCATAAATGTGTTTAATAAAATAACATTTTTAAAAACACAAACGGTAAAATTGAACTCGTACCGACTGGCAACCAGTGTGGGCTGGTTACCACATGATTTCACACACAAATCCCCGGCACTGCTGGAACCAAAGGCCGCCCGGCTGCAGTGGAGTCCTCACCCCGCCGTATATCACTGCCGTTGGAAAGCCGCAGGTAGGATCACACCTGCCGTTGGCTTCAGGATTACCAGCTCCGGGGTGTATAAGCGTCAGTAAACTCCGCCTTAACGCGTTTCGTCATCGACTTCGTCAGAAGGCTGGAGTACCTGACGCTACGATTCTCTTGGTGTTGCAAGTAAACTGGAATCCAAACGTAAACTCAGGAACACTGGAGAACACGGTTTGCAGGCTAGACTTGTACATTTCCCAATGGTGTGGTTGGACTGTGGAGAAACTGTAGAAGCCCTCTGTTACCGTCCAAGTCTAGCCTGCAAACCGTGTTCTCCAGTGTTCCTGAGTTTACGTTTGGATTCCAGTTTACTTGCAACACCAAGAGAATCATAGCGTCAGGTACTCCAGCCTTCTGACGAAGTCGATGACGAAACGCGTTAAGTCGGAGTTTACTGACGCTTGTACACCCCGGAGCTGGTAATCCTGAAGCCGACGGCAGGTGTGATCCTACCTGCGGCTTTCCAACGGCAGTGATATACGGCGGGGTGAGGACTCCACTGCAGCCGGGCGGCCTTTGGTTCCAGCAGTGCTGGGGATTTGTGTGTGAAATCATGTGGTAACCAGCCCACACTGGTTGCCAGTCGGTACGAGTTCAATTTTACCGTTTGTGTTTTTAAAAATGTTATTTTATTAAACACATTTATGCACTATGGAGCGCCCCCTTTATATGCTTTTTCTGTAGATTTACTACATCCGTTGGAATTTGGACTGATTAAAAAGGGGAGCGGCGGTTCTGTAAAAGCAAAGAAGGACCTAGTGACATTCTTTACACTTATTTAAGTGTTATTTGAACTTTTAATAATTTGTTCATGTGGTGTATTTCTTCTTTTGTTGTATACACCTTTTCTCCAAAGAGAACAAATCAGCGCTGTCCTCTATCTATATTTGTTATATATTGTTATGTTGTATGTACGTTATGTCTATGTGTTGTAGGAGATTTATCTCTTAAGTGTCCTTATTAAAAGTTAAGTTTTAATTTCTTCATTTACACATTGTAACTAATTATACCAAGAGTGCGCCCACAAAGAAATTTTCTTTCTTCTTCTTGTTAACAGGTGTACAGTAAGCAATTACTGACTTCAGGGTGCACCACCAGTCCAATTCACAATGGCACATTGCCGAGATATCTAAGTTATACTGGTATTAGTATCATTGCTAGTGATTATATACCAGTGCAGAATCAAATCTAGACCTTTAGCATCCATTTTAATGGAGCATGATCACTCACTAGTTTAAACCGTCTGCCCAAGAGGTAATACCTCAAGGTGTCTGATGCCCACTTAATGGCCAAGGCCTCTTTTTCATCAATAGCATCCCTCTTCTCATGTACATTGAGTTTTCTACTCATATAACTAATGGGTGCTTGTCCCCATCTCGGTTTTGGGACAACACAACACCTATCCATACCTCTGAGGCAAATTCTTTAGAAAAGTCTGGTGTTATCAACACTGGTTGTCTATATAATGCCACTTTCAATCCCTTAAATGTTTTTTCTGCCTCAGGGTTCTGTTTCACCATATTTTATTGTTTACTTTAGGTAAGGTCTGATAAGGAAATTGCAGTGTTGGCAAAATCAGGAATAAACCATCGGTAATACCTGGTGATCCCCAAGATGGCTCTCATCTGGTTTTATTTACAGGATGGGACCAGTTTTGGATAGCCTCAATTTTGTTCAGTTGGGGCTTAATTAAAACTTTACTCATGGTAAACCCCAAGTATTTAACCTCTTCCATCGCTAAGCAGCATTTCATGGCTTTAGGCCCTGCTGCTCTGATTGAGTCCAACACTGCTTGTACTCTTACTGAGTGAGACTCCTGATCTGGACTGTGGATTACCACATCATCCAAATAGATAGCTGCATACTGCCTATGAGGCTTTAAAAGTCTATGCATTGCACATTGGAAGGTTGTTTGGGCCCCATGCAACCCAAAAGGCAACATCCTATACTGAAACAGCCCTTCTGGAAAAGAGAAAGTTTTTTTTTTCTTTCACCCTGTCAGTTAACAGGATCTGACAGTAACCTTTTATCAGGTCCAGAGTGATGAGATATTTGGCTGTTCCTAGTCTTTCTATCAACTCATCCACACGGGTCATGGGGTACACATCAAACTTGGACACTGCATTACACTTACGAAAAATAATTGCAGAAGTACAGGCTGCCACCTTGTTTTGGAATTAGAACTATGGGGCTGGACCATTCACTGTTAGACTCTTCGGTGATACCAAGTTCTATCATATTCTTAATCTCCTTTAGACAGCAATTTGATATTGCTTTATGTTGACTATGATCCCTGGTTCTATGACTATGTTATGCTTTATTTGGCTGTTCAGCCGGGCAGCACTAAGAACATATCCCTGTTCCTACTAAGGAATTCTTTAGCTTCGTTCTTTTGAGTAGCTGACAGTGTCTCTGACACCTTTACTTCGGGAACAGAGGGGATTGAAGTTACTGGTGGGCAAGCTGACAGGGATATCCTATCCTTCCAGGATATGATTAGGTTAACATAGTAAATTTGTTCAAGCTTTTTTTGCCTGGTTGGTATGGCCATTTAGCCAAAAACATGCTTTTCACTGTGGGTATCAAAACAAGAACTCTATCCCAGGGGCAAATGTACGTACATGTGCATTCCAATTATATACTCCAATTATGTACTCTCTGTTGAGCTTGTAGGGACTGCTCCATATGTTCCTTAACAATGGGCAATTGTGTTATTCCTACCCTGCTAAAAATATGCACCAGCTCACTATCTATTGTCTTGGTTGACATATTACGTAAAGGGATTGCCTCAGTATATCGAGTAGCATAATCCACTATTGCAAGTATATATTTATGACCTTGAGCAGACTTTAACAAGGGCCCAACCAGACCAATGGCTATCCTGTCAAATGGGACATCTATAACAGGCATGGGCACTATGGGGCTTTTAAAATGGGGTCAGGGAGCATGATACTGGCACTCGGGGCAGGAAGAACAATACTACGACACATCTTTATACACCCCAGGCCAAAAGAATTGCTGCAAAATCTTCTCAGTGGTCTTTTCCCATGTGCAAGTGAGTCTTACCCTAAAGGGATACATCTGTGGGGCAGTAGCTGTGGTTGGGCCCAAGCTCCATTACCCGCTTATATTGGGATGCAATTTCCAAGGGTTCGGTGAGCTTTTGAAGGAACCTCAGAATCAAAAATATAAAGTTTCTAAGGCCCTACCTCACAAAGTAGAGAGAGGTGGAATAAAATGGACAGTTTTCTTTGGAAAAAAAACCTCTGAACAACCAATAGTGGACAAGGATACTTCTATTCAGGAATGAGGTATGCTGCCAAGGGACATAGATTTACAAATCGTTGCCCAGGACCAGCAGAACAATGCTACCCTTGAGAATATAATGGCCAATCTCATGGAAGTCAATGACATGGTAAAAAGTGCTTACTCACTGGAAGATACTCCATATTTTATCCTCAAGTCTGATTTACTGTATAGAGTTAAGCTGGAATAAGGCGAGAAAGTCGAGCAGTTATTGGTACCCAAGGTACATATACCACTAGTACTATGGGCTAGGGCTGCTCATGCCCATCTCTGTGGAAGTCATCTCTAAACAACCTTAGACCATATCCTGCTCCAGTTCTTTTGGCCAGGTGTTATGGTTTAAGTAAAAAGTTCTATCAACGGTGTTCTGTGTACCAGAGGACCAGCACAAGACCCCATTTAAAGGCTCCTTTAGTCCCTTTGCATACTATCTGAGTTCTGTTTGACCATATCACAATGGATCTTGTAGGTCCACTTGAAAAATCAAAATGGGGTAAGCAACATGTCCTGGTAATCTTGGACTATGCCACCAGTTATCCAGAAGTGATAACCTTGCGGGACACCAATCCAACTACTATTGCCAAGGAGTTGCAGCTCCTCTTTTCTTACCATGGATTCCCTAAAGAAATCTTTACTTACCAGGGGACTTAGTTTATGTCCCAAGCGATTTCAGAATTGTGTAAAACATTGGAACTAGTACATCTCCATATCTTGGTCTACCACCCACAAACTGATGGGTTAATGGAGAGTTTAACAGGACCTTAAAGTCTATGATCCACTGGGCTGTCCTGGATAATAAACAGGAATGGGATGAAGTACTCACTTGCCTCATGTTTGCCATACATGAGGTACCACAATTGTCAACCGGTTTCAGCCCTTTTGAGCTCCTCTTTGGAAGACAGTCTAGAGGTGTTCTAGACATTTTGAAAGAAGGCTGGGAACAGCAAAAAAATAGAGGAACCAAACGTTGTTGAGTTTGTTAGAACACTATATAAACTGTTGTTTATAATAGGTCCCATTGTCCAAGAACACCTTATAGAGGTCCAAGATCGCCAGAAATGAGGCAATGATGTGTCAGCCCAGGTCTGAGAGTTCTGTCCAGGGGAAAAAGTTCTAGTGTTAGTACCAACACAAAAAGCAAGTTGATTGCCCATTTGCATGGGCTCTACGAAGTATTAAAATCTGTAGGACCAGTAAACTACCAAGTAAGACAGCTAGGATGGAGACATTCAGAGCACATATATCATGTTAACTTGCTAAACCCTGGCAAGAGGAAAGTCCAGTTCCTGTACTCCTGGCTAGACCACTCAGATCTCCTACCATCCCTTTGAGAGATACAATGTCCATGGAGCGCTGGGAAAGACTACAACCTTGAGTCCACAGAAATCGAGAATTGTTTACTCATATACCAGAATGCACCGACATTTGTGGAGTATGATCAACCAGGTAACTAACACAGATACACTGACGTCTTTCTCAGAGGGTGTAGGAAGACTGAATAATGTTGGCTGTCACCAAGGAATATATGCGCTTCCCAAAGCTTGGAAAAGTGAAGGAAGGGGATGGGAGTGTGGTGAGAGGGGTTGCCTCTCATCTGAATTACCCATATTCCCGTGGGATCATTTACCTCCAAGGGAGACTACAGCAAGTCCTGTGCAGATTGCAGCAGCAGTGGAGGATTGGAACTCTGGGTTTTCTAAGTTGCACAGGTCCAGATGGAAATAATCACTGAAGGACAGGAAGTGCTCTGGGCACTAACACCAAATGGCGTCCAGTGAGTAGGCTGGAGTCTCAATAGTGCCAGGGACTTTATGAACTAGCTGTGCCAGGAAGCACAGCAGATTGTGGCTGCATTCTGTCAACAGACTGAATACTAGCACTTTTAGCGCTAAGACATCTATCCACACACCTGCATGTTTAATAACTGTGCCTGTTTGTCCAGGATTTTTGTGTATGCATGTTAAAGTGCATCTCTCCCTCTCTCTCTCTCTCTCTCTATATATATATATATATATATATATATGTATATATATATATATATATATATATATATTTATTAGTGATGAGCGGGTTCGGATCCTCGGGATCCGAACCCGCCGGAACTTCACCTTTTTTTTTTCACGGGTCCGAGCGACTTGGATCCTCCCGCCTTGCTCGGTTAACCCGAGCGCGCCCGATCGTCATCATCCCGCTGTCGGATTCTCGCGAGATTCGGATTCTATATAGGGAGCCGCGCGTCGCCGACATTTTTCACTCGTGCATTGGAAATGATAGTGAGAGGACGTGGCTGGTGTCCTCTCACTTTGTTTGAGGGGGCTGCAAATATCTTTATTCTGGGGACCAGCAGTATTATAGGAGGAGTACAGTGCAGAGTTTTGCTGACCAGTGACCACCAGTATTATACGTTCTCTGCCTGAAAAAACGCTCCATATCTGTGCTCAGTGTGCTGCATATATCTGTGCTCACACTGCTTTATTGTGGGGACTGGGGACCACCAGTATATTATATAGGAGGAGTACAGTGCAGAGTTTTGCTGACCAGTGACCACCAGTATTATACGTTCTTTGCCTGAAAAACGCTCCATATCTGTGCTCAGTGTGCTGCATATATCTGTGCTCACACTGCTTTATTGTGGGGACTGGGGACCACCAGTATATTATATAGGAGGAGTACAGTGCAGAGTTTTGCTGACCAGTGACCACCAGTATTATACGTTCTCTGCCTGAAAAACGCTCCATATCTGTGCTCAGTGTGCTGCATATATCTGTGCTCACACTGCTTTATTGTGGGGACTGGGGACCACAAGTATATTATATAGGAGGAGTACAGTGCAGAGTTTTGCTGACCAGTGACCACCAGTATTATAGGTTCTCTGCCTGAAAAACGCTCCATATCTGTGCTCAGTGTGCTGCATATACTGTATATGTGCTCACACTGCTTTATTGAGGGGACTGGGGACCACCAGTATATTATATAGGAGGAGTACAGTGCAGAGTTTTGCTAACCAGTGACCACCAGTTTTATACGTTGATCTATTACTGGCATATAATTCCACACATTAAAAAATGGAGAACAAAAATGTGGAGGGTAAAATAGGGAAAGATCAAGATCCACTTCCACCTCGTGCTGAAGCTGCTGCCACTAGTCATGGCCGAGACGATGAAATGCCATCAACGTCGTCTGCCAAGGCCGATGCATAATGTCAAAGCTCAGTAAAATGACCCAAAAATCTAAATCAAAATCGTCTGAGGAGAAGCGTAAACTTGCCAATGTGCCATTTACAACACGGAGTGGCAAGGAACAGCTGAGGCCCTGGCCTATGTTCAAGGCTAGTGTTTCAGCTTCACCTGAGAATGGAAGCAGTCATCCTCCTGCTAGAAAACTTAAAAGAGTTAAGATGGCAAAAGCACAGCAAAGAATTGTGCGTTCTTCTAAATCACAAATCCCCAAGGAGAGTCCAATTGTGTCGGTTGCGATGCCTGACCTTCCCAACACTGGACGGGAAGAGGTTGCGCCTTCCACCATTTGCACGTCCCCTGCAATTGCTGGAAGGAGCACCCGCAGTCCAGTTCCTGATAGTCAAATTGAAAATGTCACTGTTGAAGTACACCAGGATGAGGATATGGGTGTTGCTGGCGCTGGGGAGGAAATTGACAAGGAGGATCTGATGGTGACGTGGTTTGTTTAAGTCAGGCACCCAGGGAGACACCTGTTGTCCGTGGGACGAATATGGCCATTGACATGCCTGGTCAAAATACAAAAAAAATCACCTCTTCGGTGTGGAATTATTTCAACAGAAATGCGGACAACTGGTGTCTAGCCGTGTGTCGCCTTTGTCAAGCTGTAATAAGTAGGGGTAAGGACGTTAACCACCTAGGAACATCCTCCCTTATACGTCACCTGGACCGCATTCATCAGAAGTCAGTGACAAGTTCAAAAACTTTGGATGACAGCGGAAGCAGTCCACGGA